>NC_143399.1:206122662-206322908 GCF_052110815.1 Crocodylus siamensis
ACAAGAAGTGTTCATGTGTTGCAAACACTGATGATTTGCAGTCCTTGGCCTTCCCTGGTGAAGGGCTGGCAACTGGGCCAACTATCTCATCTTTGCTGTCCGACGGGCACAGAACACTCCTTTCTAAAAATACTTAGAGTGGGAACAACCTTTTTGGCAGGCGGCCACAATGTAATCCCCGCCCCCACTAAATGCCGCCCTAATCCCCCACCCTGATCTGCTGCTCAGCTTCCTGCTCCCTGCTCTCTCTGCTCCTGTTTCCCCTGCTCCCTGCTGGATCTGCCGCATGCCATACACTGAGGCTGCCCAGGCTGCTTGTGGCACGTGTGCTACAGGTTGACCACCCTGGTCCATGACTATATTTCAGCCCCTCAACCAGTGGAGCTACACGGGTGCCAAGATCCTCCGCTTGAAACTCACCCTTTGACGGCTGCAGTCCCTTTAGAGGCACAACCACTGCAAGGTCAGTAATGCTCTTCTGTTGTCCCAGTCCCTGAATTTCTTCTGGCTTTGCAAGCAGCTAGCTCTCTCCAGGCTGCACTTCTGCCTCGTGGCTGCATGGACAGGCTGGGGCTCAATGCAGCTGTGCGCTGCCCTTTTTAGAGTGAGGGCTGGGACATGAGCAGTGTGGATGGAAACTCTCCTCGGGTGCCCTCAGCATAGTGGTGCAGCCCTGCCAAAAGGCCTTCAACCCCTTGATTCCTCCATCAGTTCTTCCACCTGGGAGAGAGCCGTGGCCTTCTCGCCATCTGCTTCCACTGTCTGGACCTCCTCCAGCAGCTTCTTCCTGTTAGTTCCTGCCTTTCCCAGTACTGCTTCCCTGCTGCCTGCTCCTGATCTTCCTCCCTTCTTTGCCCATTTCCCCTTGTCCTATTTTCACTGCCTCTTCTTCTCTTTCCCAGTTCTTTTTCCATCACAACTATAACATTATAGGCAAAAGGCCTGTTTCTTGTGGTACGAAACACCCCAGCCTCCAGGTAGAAGCAGTGGTCGTTCACCTGCTCACATGACTGAAAATCCTGCCCCAGTTAAAACCCCGGCAGCAATGCTGTAAAGGTCTGGGGGTGGCAGTGCACTGCAGAGGCAAGGTGAGCCAGGCCTGTGATGCGGTTACAAAAAAACAGCAAATACAATTTGGGGTTGTATGAACAGAAGGGTTGCAGCAATGAGGTGAGAGCCCAGCTCTGATGGCTGCTGGTTACACCTCAGCTGGAGGATGATGCGAAGTTCAGGGCTCTGAATCTGAAGGAGGGGGTAGAGACATTGCAGGAGATCCTGAGACGAGTGACAGAAAGGGAAAAGGGGCTGGACGGTGGCCGTACAAGGAAAGGCCTGGAAGTATAATTGGTTTAGAAAAAAGTTGATTCCAGGGTTACAGGACAGATGTTTCCCAATACCCAAAAGGCTGTCATAAGGAAGAGGGAGACACATAATCTTCTCTTGTTATCAGGGGCAGGACATGTGGCAGTGGCTTAAACTGCAGCGGACCAAATTTAGGAGAAACCTCAAGAGAATTGTCCTAAGAGTGATCAGAGCAGTGGGTGGGACAAGCTGCTGGGACAGGTCTGGACTCTCATTAAGGAGGGGTTTCCAAGGAGAGGCTGGCCATGCATCGGTCTTGGATGGTTGAAGAACAGGGAATCCAGCCTTTATATTGGGGTGGTGGAGGACGGGGTGCCCCAAGGTGTCTTTCAGTCCTGTGCTCCTGTGACAGCTAGGGAGCCCATCTTCCAGCTCTCCGGTGCATCTGTCTGTTAGTCCCATATTGCCGCTGTGCTACCAGGGAGAGCTGAGCACTGCCCTGCCCCGCTTCAGCCCAGCTGCCCCTACTCTGCGCAGGGGAGCTCTCTGGGAGATGCACCAAGGCCTCCAGGGACAACTGGCTGACCATGCTCACCCCTCCCTGTGCTGCCCAGCCCCAAAATGTCCAGCACCCCAGGCCAGTCAGCTAAGCCCTCACAGCATCTTGAGGAACAGAAGCAGAAACCCCAGAAGCAGCTGCTCTTACCTGACTGCCTTTACAGTGACCCTTTCTCCCCACAGGCCCAGGCTCCAACCGCCAGTGCCCCGGGAGATCTGAGCTGAGGATTGTTCTTGTTGGTAAAACTGGTGCTGGGAAAAGTGCAACAGGAAACACCATCCTGGGGGGAGATTATTTTGCCTCTCAAATTGCAGCCGGGTCAGTGACAACAAAATGTACTAAGAAGATGAATAAGCAGGATGGCAGAAACCTGGTGGTGGTTGATACTCCTGGTTTATTTGACACAAAAGTTTCTTTAAATGAAACTGAAAAAGAAATAGGGCGCTGTGTGGTTGTCTCCTCCCCAGGTCCCTATGCCATCATTCAGGTTATGCAGCTGGGGCGTTTCACTCAGGAGGAGAAGGAGACAGTTGCTCGAATACAAGATATATTTGGGGAAGAGGCTGTTCGATACATGATCTTCTTGTTCACCAGAAAGGAGGATTTACAGGGGCGGACATTAGAGGACTTTTTAAAACAACTAGATGACAAAGATCTCCAGCAGCTGCTGGATAAATGTGGAAGGCGCTGCTTGGCTTTCAGCAACAAAGCAACAGGACAGGAGCAGCGGGAGCAGGTCTGTGAGCTGCTGAGGATGATCGATGCGATGGTGGAGAAGAATGGAGGTGACCACTACACTAATGACATGTATAAGTGTGCTCAAAGACAGCTTCAACTGAAAATGGAGGAGCTCAGGAGAACCTACACTGAGGAGATGGAAAGAGAAAGAGAGGAAAAGAAATCTCAACTGGATGAGAAACATAAGGAGGTGGATGAGGAATTAAGGGGAAAAATAGAGGAGTTAAAAAAATGTGGCTCAGTTGATCAAAACACTTTATCGTCCCTAGAACAAGCAGCCCGAGAGAAGAAGGAAGCCATTCGACAAAAAATGGAGAAAGAGCTACAGGAAATTAGTGACCGCTATCAGAAACGTCTAAATGAACTCCGGGAAGAAGCCGACAATGATGTTACTCTAATAGAGTTTGTTTTAAAGAAATTTGAACAGATATTTTCAAAAATAAAAAACTGGTTCAAATAATAATGATTACATTACCATCATTTCTGTTTCTCAAGTGGTGTTACCTTAGGGTGTGTGTAGATGAAACAGAGGCCTTAAACTGAAGTGGTGGGTTTTAAAAAACACCACTTTAATTTAGGGCTGATTAAACCCCCGTGTCATGCACACGCACCCCGGTGACCTGCTTGCCTCTCTGGCAGGGAGGGGAGGGTGAGCTGCTGGAGGGTGAAGCAGTCCCTGGGTGAGGACGGGCTGGTGTTTTCCTCCACGGCAGCAGTGCCCCCCCTCCCCCACCCCCCTCCAGCATCCACGAGCATCTGGCTCAGGTGGGCCTGGGGGAAGCCCAGCCATGGAGGCAAGCATCAGGCCCCCTCGCAGCTCAGGCAGGCAGGCAGGATCCTGGGGGTGGCCGCTTTTCTTGGGCAGAGCTGCTTTCCCAGGCTTCCTGCACAGGCGCGGGGCTGCATGGAGCCTGGTGCTTTGCTCCATGGCTGTAGGGGCAGCAAACTGAAACTCCTTGAAGGAGTTCTAGTTTGCTGTGCCCCAAGTAATTTAAGGCGCATTACACTGCTGAATTTCCTGCAGCAGCTTGAATTAATGCTCAATACACCACTGAGGGGTGCAAACACTGACACCATTAAAGTGGTGCAAAACCATTTAGCCCACTTTAAAGTGTTGTGCACACATGCCTCTCGTTTTGTCTACACACGGTCTTAGTTCAGTCATCATAAGTAGGTTTTCTTTCCTTGAAAAACTTTAACACCCCCTGGTATTTCTGTGTAGTAGATTATCTGTGTATAAGTTTTTTAGTCATCTCCCAACACAGCCTTTGGCCGGTTTCTACATGGTCTGGAAAAAAATTGGACTGTTATGATTTGTTCTTTATTAGTGTGACTATAGAAAAAAACCTTGCAGATGCGACAACCAGCATAGTCAGCAAAGTAAAGGGAGCCATCACCATGTTCAGCTAAACTAGGAATGAGACTAAATTAAACAGAATACAAGGCCTGAAAGGAGACATGATAAGGAAAGACCATACATGGTATAATCCAAATATTCTATATTGTAGTTTTATTTTATAGTAACTGAAGTAACCACGTGTATTAGATGCTGTAATAGGTATATTTCTGTTAAGCTTCTTAGATAAGTTGTAAAAACAAAGCACCCTTTTTTATGGAACACAGTGCATTTTGCGGAGGAGAAAACAGCCTAGTGGCAAATAATACCCCAGAACAGCGAAGGAAGGAGACAGTTTTACCTCTACTGCCTGGAAAGGCGCATATTTGTAGGTAGCTGGTTTTAATATCCCTCCTATATCTTGCTGGGGTCACTTGATCCCAGCTGACTTCCTGCCTGTAGGAGGGAGGGGGGGCTGGACGCAATAATCTCATGAGGTCCCTTCCAGCCCCCAATGTCTATGAAATCTATACATCCAACTCCTTTTACGGCCACAAGAAAACTGGTTCAGTCCATTGCCAAAAGTTTTGGTAACAAAAACACATTGAAATTAAATCAATCTGTTATTAGAATATTAAAACCAGCCGCCTACAAACATGCGCTTTTCCAGGCAGTAGAGGTAAAACTCTGTGTTGTGCCATCATGGGCAGCCAGATGGACTTTGGGATAAGGGTTTGTTTCTGTATTTGGAGATGCAAGGAATAAAAGTTTGGGCTATATATGTGTTTCTGCCTCTTTTATCCGTAGCCAACTTGCAAGGTTACCTGGGATCCAGGGAACAGGGCACAGAAGTGACTTCTACCTATAACCTGAACCCTGCCACAGGCCATTCTTCCCATATTGCACTCCCTGTCTTAGGCTTGAGTTTAAATCTCATTCTTTGGCCCCCAAACAGCAGGAGCTGAGTTCCACGCCAAATTTTGTATAGGTTCAGGGACCAGTGGTAATAGTTGCCCCATTGGAGATAGTTTGGGTCGTCCTTTTTTACATGGTTTATGGTGAAAAGGCACCTCCACATCCCCTTGTCTGACCTGTGATCATGAGTGATTTGAGGTCTGTCTGAACTAAAGCCATAGAGTCCTGGGAAGTATCTGGAAGGTACCTCCAGAGGTCACAACTAGTCCAACCCCCTGCCTGAGTCAAGATCAGCCCTGTCCAAACCGTCCCATACACGAATGGCGTGGGGAAAGTAACCAGTGATTTAGCATTTAGTTTCCCTCATGACAGTAGAGGTAAGGGGCACACAATGAAATGTTTAATAAGCAGGTTTTCTTTTTTTTTTTAAAGCAACTGTTTTTCCATACAACAGGACAGGTGCTCTTCCCTGTCGAAGCACGTCAGTAGATTTAGATGCCTGAAGATGTCGTTACACCTTACCCTTAGCACATGCTAACATCAAGGACTATTACTTGGGGTTGAAGATGACATGTGCTTTCATCACTCGCACATGAAGGGCTCATACTCTGTCAGGTGCACTGCTCTGACCTGCCTTGGAGGACTAGTGAGTAGGGCCATGGCTAGAAGCCAAGTTGACTTTGTGTCTGCCAGTTTGCCTGCTCTCCAGGGCAGCATAGGTGGCTCAAATTTGAACCATTCCAGCCCCTGTCTGTCCAGAGGTGTCCTTGTCACCACCTTCTGGCCTGGATCAGACCCATTGCCTAATCCCTACAAACTTGGATAGGGTCCATCACCCTGGACCAGGGTTGCAGCTCCCCTTCCACCTGGGATCGGGTCCACCAAAGCCCAACACCAACTCGGATTAGGCCCAACACCCAGGAGAGGACCTGCAGCCCCTGTGTTCTGTCAGCCTACATTGGGCCCACCACCCACCACCCAGGATTGGGCCCTCCTGGAGAAACTGGATCTGTGATAAGATACAGGACCTGTGGGTGTGGTGGTTGTCCAGAGCTCCGAATGCATCTCACTTCTCCTGATGCTCTCCACAGAGGGGCGGGTTTTCTGGGTCGGTGGTGAGGTGTCTCTACAGGTGCACCGCCTCCCCCTAAAGCTGATCTGTGGCTGCCTACTTCTGCTGGGTGTGCCCCCAGGTGTAGTTGTGGCACCAGACCTTCCTGTAAACTGTTATTGAATGCCAGAAGAATGGGCTAGGCTGGTGCGAGAAGATAGATGCATCTCCTGTCTAGCTGGGAGTGGCACGCCTGATGTGTGCCTCTTCTTTGACAAAGATGAACATAGTGACATCATCAGCGTGGTACAGGCTTTCTGTTTTTTGAAGAAAGGGCTTGGTCAGAAATTATCTTCTCTCCTGTAGCTCAAGGGTGATGTTGTAGTCTTCAGCAAGGACCAAGCTCTCAGAAGGACTACAGCCGCTGAGATAATTTGGCATATATGAGAGCTCAGGGGATTGACACAGCTGGCTGTCTGCTGATAGAACTGTATCATCTGAGTTGTTGACACAGGAACTAGTCAGGGATGATCCAGGCTTAGTGATGACTATTTCCTGTGATGGGTATTTCCCAGGCAGCTGGGCTTTGCCGGTTGCCATATGGGGCCAGGAGGGAATTCCTGCCCCACCTCTACCCTACTGCTGCACGTGTCAGTGATTTTTTAAGCCTCTGTCAGAGGCACTGGTTCTTGGCTGCAGCCAAGGCTGGGGACTGTGACTGGGCTGTGCCAATGCTCCTACTGGGACTTAAGTAAGTAAGGGTCTCCTCTCTGCTTCCCCCAAGCACTTGGGATATTAGAGTCAGCATGTACGAGTTCTGGACATGTCACTCTATATTAAGGAGGAATACACATCCTTGTCAATTAGCAAGGAGTCAGAGGAAGGGCACTCTGAAGTGCTTTGGGTTAGAGTACAAGGCAGTCAAGGGGAAAGAGACTTAACAGTGGGGGTCTACTACAGACCTCCCAACCAGGGGAAGAGCTTGACCAGGAATTCATAGGTCAGCTCACAGAGGTAGTAAAGTCTAAGGATGTGGTAGTCATGGGGGACCTGAACTTCCCGGACATCTGCTGGGAAGAACAGTCAGCCAGGTCTGACCGCTCACGTAGGTTCTTAGAGTGCAGGACCTCCATCTAACCCAGGAGGTGCACAGCCCCACCAGGGGAGACGCCTTGCTGGACCTGGTGCTGGCCACGGGCGATGACCTGGTGAGGGGGCTGAGGGTGCTCAACCCCCTGGGCGACAGCGATCATCGCCTGCTGGGATTCACCATCCAGCGCAAGGTGGCAAAGGCCTGCAGTAAGGCATAAGCCCTAGATTTCAGGAGGGCAAACTTCAATGAGCTAAGGGGGATAGTTGGAGAAGCGCTCAGGTCCCGGAGGGGAGGGGAGCCAGGTGTCCAAGAAGAGTGGTTGCTCCTTAAGGAGACGATCCTCCAAGCCCAAAGGAAGGTAATCCCAACGAGGATCAAAGGGAGCAGGAGAGCACACAAGCCTCCCTGGCTCACCAAAAGCATCAGGGAATGTCTCCTTGCTAAAAGGGAGGCGCACACCCAATGGAAAGAAGGGGACATCACCAGGGATGAATATACTGCAGTCGCTCAGGGATGTAGGGGGGCAGTCAAGAAGGCCAGGCAGAGATAGAATTAGGGCTAGCTTCCCAGATTAAGGATAATAAGAAATCCTTTATTAAATACCTAGTGGGTAAAAAGAAGGTCCTGGTTAATGTGGGGCCCTTGCAGAACACGTTGAGAAATTTGGTCGTCACACCAGACGACAAAGCTAACAAGTTTAACAATTTCTTGCCTCTACCTTCCTAAGTAGGGACCAGAACAGCCACCTCCCTGCTGGGCCCCCCTCAGGCCCCAGGGGAGACACACCTGGGCCATGGGTTAGCGAGGAACTAGTTAGGGAACTTCTGGAGGGACTGGATGTATTCAAGTAGGCTGGTCCGGATGATCTCCACCCTAGAGTTCTAAAGGAATTGGCCAAGGTCATTGCAGGACCCCTGGCACGGCTTTACAAGTACTTGTGGTGCTCTAGTGTGGTGCCGGAGGACTGGAAGAGGGCCAACGTGGTTCCCATCTTCAAAAAGCGGAAGAAGGAGGACCCAGGAAACTATAGGCCAGTTAGTCTTACCTTGATCCTAGGCAAGCTGTTTGAGAAAATTATGCTGGCACAAATCCACGAGGGGCCAGCAGGGGACTGCATGCTTAGGGGCAACCAACATGGGTTCATCAGTGGCAGGTCCTGTCAGACCAACCTGGTGGCCTTTTACGATCAGATCACCAGATCATTAGATGCAGGGGTAGCCGTGGACATCGTCTTCCTGGACTTCCGGAAGGCTTTCGACACTGTCTCTCACCCCCTTCTCATTAAGAAACTGGGGGACTGTGGTGTTGATATCCACACAGTCAAATGGGTTGCCAACTGGCTGGAGAGCCGCAGTGAGAGAGTGGTTCATAGATTCATAGATGCTAGGGTCGGAAGGGACCTCAATAGATCATCGAGTCCGACCCCCTGCATAAGCAGGAAAGAGTGCTGGGCCTACATTACCCCAGCTAGATACACATCTAACCTTCGCTTCAAGACCCCCAGGGTAGGGGAGAGCACCACCTCCCTTGGGAGCCCGTTCCAGACCTCGGCCACTCGAACTGTGAAGAAGTTCCTCCTAATATCCAATCTAAATCTGCTCTCTTCTAGCTTGTGGCCATTATTTCTTGTAACCCCCGGGGGGGCCTTGGTGAATAAATACTCACCAATTCCCTTCTGCGCCCCCCTGATGAACTTATAGGCAGCCACCAGGTCGCCTCTCAACCTTCTCTTGCGGAGGCTGAAAAGGTCCAGTTTCTCTAGTCTCTCCTCGTAGGGCTTGGCCTGCAGGCCCTTAACCATACGAGTGGCCCTTCTCTGGACCCTCTCCAGGTTATCCGCATCCTTCTTGAAGTGCGGCGCCCAGAATTGCACGCAGTACTCCAGCTGCGGTCTGACCAGCGCCCGATAGAGGGGAAGTATCACCTCCTTGGACCTATTTGTCATGCATCTGCTGATGCACGATAAAGTGCCATTGGCTTTTCTGATGGTTTCGTCACACTGCCGACTCATGTTCATCTTGGAGTCCACTAGGACTCCAAGATCCCTTTCCACCTCCGTGCCACCCAGCAGGTCATTTCCTAGGCTGTAGGTGTGCTGGACATTTTTCCTCCCTAGATGCAGCACTTTGCATTTCTCCTTGTTGAACTGCATTCTGTTGTTTTCTGCCCACTTGTCTAACCTGTCCAGGTCTGCTTGCAGCTGCTCCCTGCCCTCCGGCGTGTCCACTTCGCCCCATAGCTTAGTGTCATCTGCAAACTTGGACAGAGTACATTTCACCCCCTCGTCCAAGTCGCTGATGAAGACATTAAAGAGTATCGGTCCAAGCACCGAGCCCTGCGGGACCCCACTGCCCACACCCCTCCAGGTCGAAACCGACCCCTCCACCACGACTCTCTGGGTGCGACCCTCCAGCCAATTCTCCACCCACCGGACTGTGCAGTCATCCAAGTCACAGCCCCTTAACTTGTTCACCAGTATGGGGTGGGATACCGTATCAAAGGCCTTCCTGAAGTCCAAGTATACGACATCCACCCCTCCTCCCGTGTCGAGGCGTTTTGTGACCTGGTCATAAAAAGAGACTAGATTGGTCAGGCACGATCTGCCTGCCACGAACCCGTGCTGGTTTCCCCTCAGCATAATTTGTCCTGCCGGGCTCTCACAAATGTGAGCCTTGATAATTTTTTCAAAGACTTTGCCAAGGATGGAGGTGAGACTGACTGGCCTATAGTTGCCCGGGTCCTCCTTCCTCCCCTTCTTGAAAATGGGAACCACATTGGCCCTTTTCCAGTCCTCCGGGACTTGACCCGTGCGCGACGAGCGTTCAAATATTCCCGCCAGTGGCTCTGCAATGATGTCGGCCAGTGCCTTCAGTACCCTCGGATGGAGCTCATCCGGGCCTGCCGACTTAAAGGCATCCAGTTCCTCCAAGTGACCCTGCACCACCTCAGGGTCCACGCGTGGAAGTCTGGTGCCTTGCTGCTGCCTCCCTACACTCCCAGGGAGAGACTTGTCGTGCCTCTCGCTTAGGAGCACTGAGGCGAAGAACTCGTTGAGGAGTTCAGCCTTGTCCCCTCTGTCCGTCACCAATTGTTTCTGCCCATTTAGCAGGGGTCCTATTCCTCCCTGGGCCTTCCTTTTACTCCCTATATATCTAAAAAACAATTTCTTATTGTCTTTTACCTGGGTTGCCATCCTCAGCTCCATGGTAGCTTTGGCCTGTCTAACTGCCTCCCTACAAGCACGAGCAGAAGAGGTATATTCCTCTTTGGTGATCTCTCCCTGTTTCCACTTTTTATGTGCTCCCCTTTTGGCCCTTAGTCTGCCCAGGATTTCTCTGGTCAGCCAGGGAAGCCTCCTGGCCCCTTTCCCTCTTTTACCTCGCACGGGGATCGTCTCGCTTTGTGCTCGAAGGATAGCTTCCTTAAGGCACAGCCACCCTTCTT
Organism: Crocodylus siamensis; assembly: GCF_052110815.1. NCBI lineage: Eukaryota > Metazoa > Chordata > Crocodylia > Crocodylidae > Crocodylus > Crocodylus siamensis. Next base: position 206,133,101 of record NC_143399.1, read on the forward strand.
GGGCTCCCATCATTTCAAAACTACTACTCTGCAGTGCATCCTTCACTAATCGCCTGAGTTTGCTGAAATCAGCTTTCCTAAAGTCCAGCACGTTCACCCTACTAGTTACCTTACCCACTCGACGCCTTATGCTGAATTGTATTTTTAGGTGATCACTGTCCCCCAGATGGCTACCGATCTGTAGGTCCCCTACTATGTCATCCCCCGTTGCCAATACCAGATCCAGTAAGGCATTCCCCCTAGTGGGACCATGTACCTCCTGCGTCAGGTGGAGGTCCTGTACACAGGTTAGAAACCTGCGTGAGCGGTGGGACTTTGCTGTCTGTGTCTCCCAGCAGATGTCCGGGTAGTTTAGGTCCCCCATGACCACCGCCTCTTTAGCTTTTATGGTCTCCGAGAGTTGCCTCAGGAGCCCCAAATCTATTTCTTCCCCTTGATGTGGGGGTCTGTAGCAGACCCCTACCACCAAATCCTTTTCTCCTTGCCCCCCATGTAGCCTAACCCACAGTCCTTCTACTTCCTCATCCTTTGATTCTGTCTTGATGAGGGTTGATGTATATTGCTCCTTAACATAGAGCGCAACCCCTCCCCCCCTTTTCCCCACTCTGTCCTTTCTGTACAATCTATAGCCCTCGATATGTACCGCCCAGTCGTGGGATGGATCCCACCAGGTTTCCGTCAGCCCCACTAAGTCGTAGTCGTTTAGTGCAACCAGGAGCGCTAGTTCATCCTGCTTGTTCCCCATGCTCCTAGCATTAGTATATAGGCACTTGAGCCCTGTGACTGGTGCCTTTGCTGCCCCCCCGCTCCAAGTCCCAAAGGGCTCTTTGTCTCTTACCTTCTCGTTCCTTACCTGTGCCGTATTGCTGTCCGCCCCCTGTCTTTCATGTTCCCAAAGCTCTCTTTCTTCAGGCTGGGCTGTCCTTGTTGGTGCCACCTGGTTTGCTGGTCCACAGCCTCCCCCACCCTCATCTTCCCCTCCCCCCGACGAGCCTAGTTTAAAGCCCGCCGGAGGAGATCCGCCAACCTGTAAGAAAACACACGCTTACCTTTGGGGGACAGGTGAAGCCCATCCCAGCTGAGCATGTCCCTCGTTGTAATGTGTGGGTCATTGTCCAGGAAGCCGAAGCCTGCCTCGAGACACCACTGCCGAAGCCGCCAGTTGGTCTCTCGGACGCAGTTCTCATGCCGTCTGCCGCATCCGTTCACTGGTAGGATGGAAGAGAATACCACCTGTGCACCGACTTCCCTCGGCACGCCGCCCAGAGCCTGGTAGTCCGCCATCAGGTGATCGGGGGTTCTCCTGGCCGCATCATTAGTACCCACATGGACAAGGACCATGGGGTAGGAATCGGTGGGCTTGATCCTGGCCTGGATTACCTCCGTCACATCCCGAATCTTAGCTCCAGGCAGGCAGTAGACCTCTCGTGCTGAAGGGTCCTGGCGACAAATGGGCCCTTCCGCACCTCTCAGGATGGAATCGCCTATGACGAGCACGCGTCTCCTCCTCTTCTGGGTCCTCTCGTATCTCTTGATCTGTTTGGAGTGTGAAGAATGTGGCGTTTCTTCCTGCCCAAGGGTTTCCTCCTCCCTTTCCATCTCCTGCAGAGTCGCCAAGGCCTCGTACCTGTTCTCCAGTTGGACTGGAGAAGCTTGTAGCTGCTCGCTGCGAGCCGCTCCGGTCCTGGCTGTGACCGTCTGCCACTCTGCTGTGGAGGTCCTTCCCTGGGCTGCTTCTTCCTTGGGTGCCTGGTCCTGCAGGGAAAGGAAATAACTGTCCATTTCCTCCTCCACCTCCCTGATCCCCCTCAGCCTGCTAACCTCCTCCCAGAGCTCCCTCACCTGCGCCTCCAGAGCCCTAAGCCGGGCACCTGCCGGACAGGTGTGGGGGCTCCCAATCTCTGCCCCCCCCGGCCCTGCTGGGGATCCCCCGCAGGCCAGGAGGTAGGGGGACATCAGCTCCCCCATGGGCTCAGTCTGGGTGGAGGCCTCAGACCAGCCCCGGTTAGCCTTGTCCCCCCTGGCAGAGGCCCTAGCAGCACTCCTCATAGACACCATTCTAAGCTGCTGTTTGTAGACCTGTGTGGTGTCTACATCCTACCCGTACAGGAGTCCCACTCCTGGCCCTCCCGGCCCGCCCGCCAGCGTGAACGCCTGCGCAAATGCCGGCACGCTCTTACAGAGCGCGCCTGTTTGCGCGCTCTGTTCGCGCTGCGCGGCTCGGGAGCGCGGCTCCGTACCGGCTCAGCTATATGGGACCCGGGGGGCTTCCCCTCCGGATCCGGCTCAGCTGTGCCAAGGCCCTCCGCCCCACTTACCTTCGGGGGATCAGCTGCTGCTGCCCCCGCTGCCGATTCCTCTGCTGCAGCTGCTGCTGCTGCTGCCGCCGCCGCTGCCTCCGGTCAGAAGTTAGTTATGGGGCACACGTGCGTGCGGGACACACGTGTGCCTGATTCCTCTCCTTCCCGCTGCTGCTTCCCGAGTAGATGGGTCCTTCTCAACCTGGAGGGATGTGGGCAGCAGGGTCCCCCAGGGCTCAGTCCTCGGGCCCGCACTGTTCAACATCTTCAGCAGTGACTTGGACAATGAGGTAAAAAGCACCCTGTTCAAATTTGCTGATGACACTAAGATGTGGGGGACGTGGGCACACTAGAAGGAAGCAACAGGCTACAATTGGACCTAGACAGGTTACAAGGGTGGGTGGATAATAGGATGGGATTCAACACTGAAAAGTGCAAAGTGATGCACGTGGGGAGGAACAACCGGCACCATACCTACAGGTTAGGGAACTCCCCTCTTGTCAGCATGGAGGCAGAAAGGGATCTTGGAGTCATCATTGACTCCAAGCTGAAGATGGTCCAGAAGTGTGGAGAGGCAGTCAGGAAGGTGAACTGTACCTTGTCATGCATCCACAGATGCATCTCGAGCAGGTCCAGGGAGGTGATCCTCCCCCTCTGTGCGGCACTGGTCAGGCCGCAGCTGGAGTACTACATCCAGGTCTGGGCGCCGCACTTCAGGAGGGATGTGGACAACATGGAGAGGGTCCAGAGGAGGCCACTTGCATGGTCGGGACAGCAGGGCAGGCCCTAAGAGAAGAGGCGACGGGACCTGAACCTGTTCAGCCTCCAAAAGAGAAGGCCAAGGAGGGATCTAGTGGCCTGTTATAAACTAGTCAGGGGGCATCAGCAGGCACTGGGGGAGTCCTTGTTCCCCCGAGCACCGCCAGGAGTCACCAGCAATAACGATCACAAGCTGGCGGAGGGGAGATTTAGCTTAGATATCAGGAGGCACTACTCCATGGTCAGCGGGGCTGGGATCTGGAACGAACTTCCAAGAGAAGTGGTGCTGGCTCCTACCCTGGGGGTCTTTAAGAGGAGGTTAGATGAACACCTTGCTGGGGTCGTTTGACCCCAGTACTCTTTCCTGCCAGGGCAGGGGGTCGGACTAGATGGCAGTTAGGCTCCGGAGTGGTGAGAGACGCGCGGGTGAAGCCCGCTGCAGCCCCGCTCCCCCGAAGCCCCCCAGACACCTCCTCAGCAGCTGCAGAGGCTCGTGCTGACCCCCAGCACAGCCGGAGGTAGGTGGGCTCATGGTGGGAAGGGGTTAACTCCTTGCTCCCTCGGAGGAGGCAGCTGCGAGGAGCCGGGTCGGGTCAAGACCCTGCCTGGGCCCCTACTTGGCGCAGCCCTCCAGGGACCCAAGGAACCGGAACCGCACGAACAGGCTGTGTAAACAGGCGCTCGAGTTAGCGCAAAGTTCACGCAGGAGACGGCGTGGGAGGGCACGAGACCCTGCCTGCAACCCCCCCCAGAGTAGTCAGTCCCAGCCATAGCCAGCCTACCAGAGGCATGACACGGATGGGCATGTGCCACACCCCAAGGGTCCCCTCGGGCTCTGCGGCCCCCCCCCCCCATCGGGCACCTCAGAGAAGACCACCCAGATGGAGCCCATGGTTCCGGGCTCCACACAGACGGAGCCCCTGGCTCTTGGCTGCGGGGGCTGCCTGTCCCTTTTTCAGGCTCTGGGGCCCGGGAGCATGGCCACCTCCCCTTGCGGGTTCTGCTCCCTACTGGGGTCTCTGGTGCACCAGCTGGAGGAGCTCCAGGCCACAGTCCAGAGACTGCATGCCATCGGGGACTGCGAGCAGGAGATCGACTCCTACTGCCAGGCCCTGCTCCCCTGGGAGCTGCAGGGTAGAGCACCGTCTCCCTCCAGGACTAAGGAGGACTCTGAGACCTCCCGCTCTGCCCAGTCAGGGTCATGGACCAAGGTGGTCAAGGGCCCTAAGGCCTGCCGCACCAAGGCCCCTCCCTCACCGGAGCTTAGCAACAGGTTTGCACCTCTTGCAGCCCCAGCAGAGCCTGCTCAGTTGCTGGCTCCCGCAGGCAACCCAGGCTCAACCACAGCTACTGTCCCCGCTCTCCCCAAGTCAAAGCGAAAGGTGTTTGTTGTGGGAGACTCCATCCTGTGGGGGACTGAGGGGGCAATCTGCTGCCACGACCCCTTAGCCCAGGAAGTCTGCTGCTTCCCGGGGGCCCGCATCCGGGACATTGCGGAGAGGATCCCACAGCTCCTCCGGCCCACAGACCACTACCCCATGCTCCTTATTCACGTGGTCACCAATGACATGGCTCAGAGCACCCCCAGCCAGGTCATGAGGCACTACAGGGATTTGGGAGCAGGGCCCAGGGGTCTGGGAGCTCAGGTGGTGTTTTTGTCGATCCTCCCAGTCTCGGACTATGGGCTGAAGAGGGAGAGGAGGATCCACGCAGTGAACCAAAGACTGTGGCGCTGGTGTCATTGGGAAGGCTTTGGCTTCCATGACCACAGCCCGCTCTTTGGTGAGAGAGGCAGTGAGCTGCTGGGAAGAGATGGCCTCCACCTCTCTCCCCTGGGGAGGAGGCTCTTCTCAGCCAGGCTGGCTGACCTGCTCCACAGGGCTTTAAACTAAGCCCGCCGGAGGATGGGGGGACTACTGCCACTGCTGGCCCACTGAGTGACCCTTGCAAAGCCAGCAGTCCAAGGCACTTAAGGGAGCCCACCCCTACCCCAGCCCTGGCACAATCTGTGGGCAAGGCAAGAGCCCCCAAGGGCACACTTGCCTGCCTGTACACTAATGCCAGGAGCCTCGGCAACAAGCAGGACGAGCTCACCCTCCTGCTCAGTGCAAAGAATTATGATGTCATTGGGATAACGGAGACCTGTTGGGACTCCACCGATGACTGGAACACAGGTATAGAGGGCTATACCCTGTACAGGAGGGATCGTGTTGACAAAAGGGGCGGGGGTGTAGCTCTCTATGTGAAGGAAAGCTACACGTCCCTGCAAGCTGATGTTGGCAACCGGCATGGACAGCTAGAGACCCTCTGGGTAAAAATTCGTGGGGAATACGGCACAGGGGACACAACGGTGGGAGTCTACTACAGACCTCCCACTCAAAGTCCTGAGCTTGACCAGGAGTTCTCCCGGGAACTGACTGAGGCTGCTTGCTCCAGGACCTTGGTTGTCATGGGTGACTTCAATTACCCGGACATCTCGTGGGAAGATCACTCAGCTAAATCTGAGCGGGCGCAAAGCTTTCTCTAGTGTGTGGATGACCTCTACCTGACTCAAGAAGTCTATGGGCCAACGAGAGGCAAAGCGCTGCTCGACCTGGTACTGGCTACGGGGGACGACCTAATCGGCGACCTAGTGATAGATGGGAAGCTGGGTGACAGTGACCACGAGCTGATCACCTTCACCATCCGCCGTAAAGCTGGCAAGTCAGTCAGCAACACAGAAGTCCTTGACTTCACAAAAGCCGACTTTGACAAGCTCAAGAGGCTAGTCGGTCAGGCCCTCAGGGACCATGACCCCAGGGAGATGGGAGTTGGAGAAGAGTGGTTGCTTCTCAAGGAAGCGATCCTCAATGCACAAGCTAAGTCTATTCCATCTCAAAGGAAAGGCAGCAAGAAGGCACAGATGCCCCCCCTGGCTCTCCAGGGACCTAGCAGACCTTCTAAGGCTAAAAATAAAAGCCTACAAAGGATGGAGGACAGGATTCAACTCCAAGGAGGACTATTCTGCACTGGTCCAGTCCTGCAGGGAACATACCAGGAAAGCCAAAGCTGGAACTGAACTCCAACTAGCTTCGAGCATCAAGGACAACAAAAAGTCCTTTTTCAGATATGTGGGGAGCCGGAGGAAAAGCAAGGGCAACGTTGGACCCCTGCTAAACCAGATGGGGCAACTGACAACTGACACCCAGGAAAAATCCAACCTGTTAAATAGATACTTTGCGTCAGTCTTTCATCAGTCCCACGGGACGCCCATGCCTGCTATGGGACAGGGAAATCTGGGTGAGGGGGATCCCCTACCCTCCATCAATGCTGACCTCGTGAAGGAACACCTTGAGAAGCTGGATACCTTCAAGTCAGCCGGCCCTGACAATCTGCACCCCAGGGTACTCAAGGAGCTGGCGAGCGTCATAGCCCAGTCCCTGGCACGGATCTTTGAAAACTCCTGGCTCTTTGATGTAGTGCCTGAAGACTGGAAGAAGGCCAATGTGGTGCCAATCTTCAAGAAAGGGAGGAGAGTGGATCCGGCTAACTACAGGCCCATTAGCCTGACTTCTATCCTGGGGAAGATCTTAGAAAAGTTTATTAAGGAGGCCATCCTTGAGGGACTGGCCCAGGCTAACATCCTAAGGGATAGCCAGCACGGGTTTGTTGCGGGTAGGTCTTGTTTGACCAATCTCATTTCCTTCTATGACCAGGTGACCTATCACCTGGACCAGGGAGAAGAGATTGATGTCATATATCTTGACTTCAAAAAAGTTTTTGATCTGGTATCCCATGATCACCTCTTGGCCAAAATGCCCAGTTGTGGCCTTGGCTCCACCACGATCCGCTGGCTGGGAAATTGGCTCCGTGGTCGGACCCAGAGGGTTGTAATCAATGGCAGTCACTCATCGTGGTGCCCTGTGACCAGTGGGGTCCCTCAAGGCTCTGTTCTTGGACCCATACTGTTCAACGTCTTCATTAATGATGTGGACATTGGAGTTAGGAGTGGACTGGCCAAGTTCGCCGATGACACCAAACTTTGGGGCAAAGCATCCACGCCAGAAGACAGGCGGGTAATCCAGCCTGACCTGGACAAGCTCAGCAAATGGGCGGATGAGAACCTGATGGTGTTTAACACTGAAAAATGCAAGGTTCTCCACCTTGGGAGGAAAAACCTGCAGCATCCTTATAGGCTCGGCAGCGCTATGTTGGTTAGCACTACAGAAGAAAGAGACTTGGGGGTCATCATTGACCACAAGATGAACATGAGCCTGCAATGCGATGCTGTGGCTAGTAAAGCGACCAAAATGCTGGCGTGCATCCATAGATGCTTCTCGAGCAAATCCCGGGACGTCATTCTCCCCTTGTACTCGGCCTTGGTGAGGCCACAGCTGGAGTACTGCGTCCAGTTTTGGGCTCCACAATTCAAAAAGGATGTGGAGAAGCTTGAGAGAGTCCAGAGGAGAGCCACGCGCATGATCAGAGGTCAGGAAAACAGATCTTACGATGACAGGCTGAGAGCCATGGGACTCTTTAGCCTGGAAAAGTGTAGGCTCAGGGGTGATCTGATGGCCACCTATAAGTTTATCAAGGGTGACCACGAGGATCTGGGGGAACATCTGTTCACCAGAGCGCCCCAAGGGATGATGAGGTCGAACGGTCACAAACTCCTGCAAGACCGTTTCAGGCTGGACATGAGGAAGACTTTCTTTACTGTCCGAGCCCCCAAGGTCTGGAACAGTCTGCCAGCGGAGGTGGTTCTAGCACCTACATTGAACACCTTCAAGAGTAGATTGGATGCTTATCTTGCTGGGATCCTATGACCCCAGCTGACTTCCTGCCCTTTGGGCAGGGGGCTGGACTCGATGATCTCCCGAGGTCCCTTCCAGCCCTGATGTCTATGAAATCTATGAAATCTACTCAGGTCCCTTCCGACCCTAGAAATATGAAACTATGAAACCTCTCATAAGCCCTTTTGCTAATGCATTCACATCCGCTGCTGAGCTTGTTGTGTTCCACCAAGAAGGATGTGGTAGAAGTGCCTGAGTCACACCCACCAGAAGCAGCATGTGTTTTCTCTTCAGACCGTTTCTCAGAAATGCCAGTCTCTTTCACTTTCATGGTCCTTCAGTTAAGCTGCAGGTTCCAAGACTCACTGTGTTACCACAAACTTGGGTCCGTTTGGCCTTTAGAGAGACAAGTCTATGCACAGACAATGGTCAGAAGCTCTATTGCCAAATTAAACGTAGAAGTGAGGTCCAGGTCCAGGCCCTTTAATTGTCACCACCCTGGTAGAAAAGTGGCCACAGACAAATGTGTTGCCTGAAATTTTTTAATTGTCATATCCAATATTTCACTGGCCATGTATCTACTCCCGCAACAAATACAGCACAATACATCTTTTATTAGGATGGGCATGGGAGAAGAGGAGGAGGAGTTGTGCTTGGAATAAAAACGCTGCACAATTGCTCAGAGCTCCAGTATGAAAATGGACACAGGCCTGTTGAAAGTCTCTGGTTTTGGGTCAGATGGGAGAGCAACATAGGTGATGTTGTTGTGCGGGTTTGCTATGGACCACCAGACCTGAAGGAAGTGGTAGATGATGCTTTCTTCTAACAGCTAGTGCAAGTTTCCCAATCACAGGTGTTGGTTCTCATGGGGGACTTCAAGCCCCCTGATATCTGCTGGGAGGGCAATACAAAAGTAACTAGGTCATCCAGGAAGGTTTTGAAAAGTGTTGGGGACAACTTCCTGGTTCAAGAAAGGGAAGATGAGGGCGGGGGAAACATCAGACTGCCAGACCAAACAGCACCCACAACTACAGCCCAGCCCAGCCCAGCCCAACGAGTGAAGCAAATAAACAGGTAAGAGATAGGGGCCAGGGTAACGCTGGGACTAGGGGGTCAGTACACACACCCATAGGAGGCCTCAAATGCCTCTACACAAACGCTCATATTATGGGTTACAAGCAGGAGGAACTCACCCTCCTGCTGGCTGATACCAGCCTGGACATAGTGGGGATTACCGAAACGTGGTGGGACGCAACGCATGATTTGGCGGTGAATGTCAAGGGCTAGAGGGTGTACAGGAGGGACAGGATAGGAAAGAGAGGTGGGGGTGTGGCGCTCTATATTAAGGAGGAATACACATCCTCGTTAATTAGCAAGGAGTCAGGGGAGGGGCACTCTGAAGTGCTTTGGGTCAGAGTACAAGGCAGTCGAGGGGAAAGAGACTTAATAGTGGGAGTCTACTACAGACTTCCCAGCCAGGGAGAAGAGCTTGACCAGTTGGCAACCCATTTGACTCTGTGGGTGTCTACACCACAGCCCCCCAGTTTCTTAATGAGAACGGGGTGAGAGACAGTGTCAAAAGCCTTCCGGAAGTCCAGGAAGACGATGTTCACGGCTACTCCTGCATCTAATGATCTGGTGATCTGATCGTAAAAGGCCACCAGGTTGGTCTGACAGGACCTGCCACTGATGAGCCCGTGTTGGTTGCCCTAAGCATGCAGTCCCCTGCTGGCCCCTCCTGGATGTGTGCCAGCATAATTTTCTGGAACAGCTTGCCTAGTATCAAGGTAAGACTAACCGGCCTATAGTTTCCCGGGTCCTCCTTCCTGCCTTTTTTGAAGATGGGAACCACGTTGGCCCTCTTCCAGTCCTCCGATACTTCACCAGAGCACCAAGAGTTCTCATAAAGCCGTGCCAGGGGACTTGCAATGACCTTGGCCAGTTCCTTTAGAACTCTAGAGTGGAGATCATTTGGACCAGCTGACTTGAATAAGTCCAACCCCTCCAGAAGCTCCCTAACTAAATCCTCGCTAGCCCATGGCCCAGGTGTGCCTCCCCCGGGGCCTGAGGGGGGCCCAGCAGAGAGGTGGCTGTTCTGGTCCCTACTTAGGAAGACGGAGGTGAAGAAATCGTTGAACATGTTAGCTTTGCCGTCTGGTGTGATGACCAGATTTCCCAACGTGTCCTGCAAGGGCCCCACATTACCCGGGACCTTCTTTTTACCCCCTACATATTTAAAAAAGGACTTCTTATTGTCCTTAATCTGGGAAGCTAGCCCCAGTTCCATCTCTGCCTTGGCCTTCCTAACTGCCCCCCTACATCCCCGAACAACTACAGAATAGTCCTCCCTGGTGATGACCCCTTCTTTCCATTGGGTGTAAGCCTCCTTTTTAGCAAGGAGACATTCCCGGATGATTTTGGTGAGCCACGGAGGCTTGTGTGCTCTCCTGCTCCCTTTGATCCTCGTTGGGATTACCTTCCTTTGGGATTGGAGGATCATCTCCTTAAGGAGCAACCACTCTCCTTGGACACCTGGCTCCCCTCCCCTCCGGGACCTCGGCGCTTCTCCAACTATCCTCCTTAGCTCATTGAAGTCTGCCCTCCTAAAATCTAGGGCCGCTGCCTTACTGCAGGCCTTTGCCACCTTGCACTGGATGGTGAATTCCAGCAGGCGATGATCGCTGTCGCCCAGGTGGTCGAGCACCCGCAGCCCCTTCACCAGGTCATCAGCCGTGGCCAGCACTAGGTCCAACAAGGCGTCCCCCCTGGTGGGGTTGTGCACTTCCTGGGTTAGATGGAGGTCCTGTACTCTGTCCAAGAACCTACGTGAGCATTCAGACCTGGCTGACTGTTCTTCCCAGCAGATGTCCGGGAAGTTCAGGTCGCCCATGACTACCACATCCTTAGCCTTCACTACCTCTGTGAGCTGACCTAAGAATTCCTGGTCAAGCTCTTCTCCCTGGTTGGGAGGTCTGTAGTAGACTCCCACCATTAAGTATGACTGATTTGGGGACTGGAGGAACCTAGTCCCACTGAATTGAGTCCTGCAAGGTAGCTCCATTGGCGGGTGAGGGCTTGCAGAAGGGAGAGATACAGCTCCATATAGAAACACAAGTAACACAAGCAACACATTGATAGAATTACCAAGACCCTAGCCCTAGTAAATGAGCACACCCCAAAGTAGAGGGCAAATCTGGCAACAGTGTGCGTTAAGGAGTACCCTTCCTGGTGCTGGGGCCTCTGCACAATACGGCAGTGTTCCCAGTGAGGCCTCCTCCTCCCCTACAGCCTCATGACTGGTCCTCCGCTTTACGTGACAACAGATACAATAGCTTAGCTGGCTTAACACCAGCAGCATCAAAGGTACCCACACGGAGCTGTCACAGTGCCTGTCATTTTATAAAGGAATTGACAGGAAGAAGTAAAAATTTTGTGTTGTGTTGGACATATGATGTTATTCATGGTGTGTGATGGCTTATCTTTTCTTTTTATGTCTATATGTGTATTATGAAAAAAAAGGAGTACTTAAGAAAAATGTATCTTTGTAAGCTTTAGGGTTGAAAATCCCTTTGTCAGGCTGAGGAAGTGCCTGCAGTTGGTCCTGGATGGAAGGAATAGTAAAGAAGCCAGAGGCTGGCCTGGCTCACAATGCAGGCAAGAAAGGCAGTCAGTGAAAATGGAAATGGAGTCATCAGGGCAGGAGGGACAGGCTGGGGTGGGAGGTAGGGGGGAAAAGGGGATGTAGAAGCTCAGGTAAAAGTTTAGAGGTGCTGGGGATGTCAGATGTCTGGCCTGTCACAGTGTGCCAGAACTCCACTGTGTATATTGAGTGAGTTACTGTACCTACTAGCTAGGAGGCTGATGAAGTGCAGTTCATAGGCCCAGCTCTGAGAAGTGGTTTGTACATTCAAACAAGCACCTAACCTCATCACCAGAACTGAAGCCAACTTCCTACAGCTCACAACACAAAACCGGCCAACTATCTCCAGTACCCCACAAACTGCACACCAGAACCTATCAAAGACAACAAAACCCAACTACCTGTGGGGGCACATTCCTCACCAAAAAAACACTCTTCCTCTAGGCTCTCAGCCCGATCCTGAGAGGGAACAGATGACAATGCAAACCTGCTGGACATCTGACACCCCCGGCACCTCTGCACTTTCACCTGAGCTGCTACATCCCCTCTTCCCTCTCTGCCCCCCGCCCCAGCCTGTCCCATTTGGATGGAACTTGCTGGGGTGGTAGTCTCTGCTGAGGGCATGAAGTCTGCCAAGCTTCAAGAAGATCAGTGCAGGGGTTTGGTGGGAACTGCACCCCAAATTCCTGAAAGCAAAACTCATGTCACATATATTTGTTACACCACAGGGAGGTGAAAGCTGCAGGAATGGTGCCCCCTGGTGAGGACACAAATTCTGCCAAGTTTCAAGAAGATCAGTCAGGGATTTGGGGGGAGCTGCACCCCAAATTCTAGAAAGCAAAACTCATGCCATGTGTATGTGTTAAGCCACAGTGGGGTGAAAACTGAAGGGTTGTTAGGCCCTGGTGCAGCCACAAAACCTGCCAAGTTTCAAGATCAGTGAAGGGGTTTGGGGGGAACTGCACCTCAAGCTGCTGACAGGCAAAATTTCTGACATAGATGATCCTCTGTGTGTTAAAGTGCAGCGGGCTGAAAACTGCAGGGATGGTGGCCCCTGCTGCGAACACAAAGCCTGCCAGATGTTGAGTGGATAGGCGCAGGGGTTCCAGGTTCTAGGGCCCTGCACCTCTAGCTGTTGATAGACAAATCTGCGGAAGCTCTCTCTCAACATGTGGCATTCCCATATGGAGAAGCAGAGTACATTTGGGGCAAGGCACCTGGCTGGGTGGGGGAGGAAGAACCCCATGCTGGGGACAATCCACACCGGCATCCAGGGAACAGCATCATTGAAGATGGAGTCATAACAGATCTGGGAACAATGGAGACTTCCCACTCCAGTAGTTCACAGGTACCAGGCTGTGGAGATAGTCTGACCCAGGGAAGGGCAGAAGATAGATCCACAGAAGGTTAGAGCGGAGCAGCATCGAGGGGATGCCATCAGGTCACAGCCCCGAGGCAGGAAGAGGGTGTATTCTCTCCCTGTCCCTTTTTCTGTCCACCTTCTTGTCCTGTGTTCTAAATCCCTTTTATTTTGGTTGTAGTCCATATTAGCATTCTTATATTTGTGTTTTGTTGGGGTTCAGCCTTGTGGTTTTCTTTTCTTTGGTTCTCTTATGTATCACTGTGGTCAGGGTTGCCTCAGAGAGGATTCAAACTACATCACATCATTTTAGTGACCCTGAGGCCCAACAAGTGGTCATCAACAACGGGGAAGAAAGGCAGAACGGGCACAGCCAGTAGGCCTGTGAGTCATCACAGAAATGAACCTGAGGAACTAATCCTGAAGAGAACATCAAGGTCAGGAGTCATCTATACCAGAGGCATGGCCGCCTGAAAATCTGGTGGCCTGCCGGAGGTTGGTGTAAGGAAGGGGTGTTGGGGAGGTGGAGCCCCACGAACATCCATCGGGAAGAGTGACTGACTCTGAGGGACCGACAGAGGAGGAACCACCCACTGGAAATACAATAAAAGTAATGGCAGGAGAGTTTGGGGGCTTCCTCAAGGCTAGATAGGTGGGAAGGATTACTATAGAATTTAAGTTATATTGGAAAGCAAATATATATTTTATTTCTATACATTTAAAGCTTTGCAGCATGGAGGCATACAAATACATAATAGAATATATACAGGAAGAAAGATATATTTATATTTGTTTTTAAACATTTACACCACATCTACATTTTTGAATTTATATAAGGAGAAACATGTATTTCTATTGGTTTTCATACATTTATTCATTGTACCACACCTACAGTTCAGAATATATAGGGAGAAAGACATATTTCTGTTTGTATACATTTCTACTTTGCACCACACACCTACATTTTTAAAATTTGTATAGGAACGTGAATCCATTTATATATTTGTAGAAAAGGAATACATGAAATACACCAGGAAGCGTGGTGGAAAGGCAGATCACTAGCCTTCAGGTAGAGGGAGAGCTCTAAGTTCCATTCCCACCAAACTGAGACATAGCCTCTTTCCTCCAGCTAGAAATGATAAGGCTGCTAGAAGCAGCAAGGAGAGCGGAGGAGTGCCAGTGCCACTGCCTGTGCCTGAGACTGCACCCTCTCCGCAAGTGTTAGGGCGACAGTATTTGGATCTTGGGGAGAACTGGATTTGCAGCTGAATAAAGCCACAACCTGTGGCCTAGCAAGCTGCAAAACCACAAAGCAGAATGATATATTAAAAGTAATACTGTAAGATGCTTAGGCAAGCAGATCTTGCTTATGAATACTTATGATAAGCCAGCCATTTGCTTATGCTAAGTAGCCATCTTAATTGTGTCAACCATTTTCTGGAAAAAGCAGCAAGTCTGTGTGCTGTGAACCAACTACAGTACGTGACAAGATAAGATACAAGGATCTGAGAAATGTGGAGATGGTACAACCCAGGACAGAAAAACAGACTGGAATGTAAAAGACAACGCGTAATTTGTAACAGGATCCAGGATAAACATATGCAAAAAGGTGAATGGTGATTGGTGAAGAAGCCTCCAGAAGCTTCCAGGCTTTGGTTGAAGTCCAAATGACTGGGATAAGCCAGGCTCATGGCCTTGGACATGCACTCATAGCAAAAAGGCATGTAAATAAATGAAATGCACAGGCAATTCCATGCTAATGAAATAAACACTAAACAGAGGTGGAACGAGATGGGAGGAGAAATGGGTGGAACAAAAGGAGGGACAGAGGTGGAATAAATGTTAATGAGAATGAACCAAGGTGTATAAATGTGGAAAGAACTATTGGTCAAGGCTGCTCCCTGGTTTCACAGGCTGCAGCAGTGCGGTGGCGGCCGGGCAGCTTGCAGCCATCCCCACCACCATCCCACGCCACGCTATACCACTGCCGCTGGCCGTACAACTCCAGGCATGGTTCTGCGGCAGCAGCGGGAGGTTTTGCAGGCAGCAATTGTCACTGCTGTCACAGCCCTCCTGGTAAGTGGCAGTGGTTGCCGAGTATGAGCCCCCCCGCCCCGCCACCATCCCTCACCACGGCTGCAGAGCCAGCCACAGAGCTATGCTCTGACCACATGCAAGCCTCCTTCTCCTCCTCCCCTGGGCAGGTGGCTTGGTGGCATGTCTGCAGCCTGCACATGGTGGGTACCACTACACTGTGCCCTGCATCACTTGCCTGCAAAGCCCCCCACAGACGAGCACCCCTGCCCTCACCCCCTGGCCCTCCTCCCAGCTGTGGTGTGCTGCAGTACCCCCCACTCCCTCAGCCCTCAACCATCTTCCCCAGCCTCGAGACCCACTTACCTCTAGGATCCAGGGGTGAAAGGCATGGCTCCACAGTGGCAGCACTTGCTCACAAAGCCCCGCCCCCCCAGCCTGCATGCTGGTTGCAGTGCATGCTGTTGCATGCAACCCCCCCATTCCACCCCCCCGGACAGGTGACACACATGTGGCCTGCACATGGTGGTTGCCACTGCACTGCCACTGCCTCACCCTGTGCCACTTTCCCACAAAGCTATGTGGGTGGCCATGGGATGGTAGTGCAGGGTGCAGTGGCAGAATTGTGGTGGCAGCCTCCGTGTGCGAACCTCATCAGGCTGGCCAGCACATGTGTGGCCCACAGAGTGGCACCCCTGCCTTCAACCCCTGGTCCTGCTTCTAGGAGTGGGCACAGGGGCACACTCCCCCCCATTCTTGATCTACCCCCAGCACCTTCCCTTTCCCCTGCCCTGTCCCCCCTCCCCCCCACACACACTTACCTGCTGGTGTAGGTGTCAGTGTCTGTGTCTGCATGTCTGTGTCTACATGTCTGTGGGTCTGGGGGTCTGTTGTGAGGGGCATCAGGAGGGCTGTTGAGACTATGGGGGGAGTGTGGGGCACCAGCAGCACTGAAGGGGGAGACTGTGTGGGGGGGGCTTTAATTTTTTTCATGGATTTTGAGTTTTTAATCAGAGAATTTGCAATTATTAATCAGATCAAACCAGGATCCCTGCTGATCTGAACAAGTTTCAGAACACATTGCTTATTAATCACCATCAAGTTTTAATAATTGCACCGACTGTATTTCCATGTCTGCTCTGCCATCTACCTCATTCTCCTTTTCAGACATTTAGGAACAGCAAAATCCAGTCTCTGTCATGCATTTTTTCACTGAAATCCAGGAAAAGATCATGGAAAAAATCTCAGTTCCACAAGCTTGCTTTAAGCATGGAAGTAAAAGTAATCAAACGCACAGATGAATCTAAATGCCTTTGCCAGGCTTTTCTAGCTCAGAGTACAAGACTCTGCCTTCTTCCTTCACTGTTTTCTGCAGTCTCCGAGTTCTGCACTGTCCGCTACAGACAGCCAACACAGTAACATGCCTGACATGGACTGAAATGGCATCTCTCCATAAAATGGTCACAGTTTAGCTCCATAGCAAGTTTCTGTGTAAAAAGAAAAAAAAAAAACCCCATGCATCTGTTTAATTTTGTAGTACTGTCATGTGGACTGGAGGAGAGGAGGCAGAGAGGAGACACGTGCCTTCACCAATGAAAACCTGCATGAGAAGCAAAGAATCTTCAGGAAGTGTGACAGGAACTGGGTTTTTTTTGCTTTTCATTTCAGTTTCGTGCTCAAAGGACCTGACTCCCTTTTCTGGAATAGCTGTACTTTGTGCATCATTTGGTTACCCTGTGCCAGCCTCT
Organism: Crocodylus siamensis; assembly: GCF_052110815.1. NCBI lineage: Eukaryota > Metazoa > Chordata > Crocodylia > Crocodylidae > Crocodylus > Crocodylus siamensis. The sequence goes on from NC_143399.1 coordinate 206,149,714, forward strand.
GTACACATAGTCTGGCTTCAGCTTGTACAATCTGTCTATGTATTGGTCTGGTCAATGCCATAGCAAAGATTTAGCATGAGCAGTGTATGCACTAATCAGTGCTTGGACTAACCAGATTTTCAGTGACACCTCCAGATGCTTCTCTTGTTTATGGAGACCAAGGTAAAGTGCAGGTTTTCTGCAGGATTCCTGCACTCCCCTCGGCACGGCAGTTCCTGAAACACTCAACTATCTCCCAGGGAAAAGCCAAATGAAGGAATATTACAGTTTCAAACTAATGGTCTGATAATCACCTTTTGGAGCTTTCAGTGCAGCTGCACACAGTCTGAACCTTGCTGTTTTTCTGTTTGTCTCTCAGCTGTGGTTTCCTGTTATTTCTTGGGGGTGGGGGGGAGGGTGTCCATGCCTTCCCCTATGTCTAGAGCCCTTTCTGTTTCTTTTAACTGTTATTTCTTGACACTCGTCTTACATTTATACCCTAAAAGGATCATGACAGGATCACTGCTTGGCTAACAGAGCACTTTATTTTACATGGCCACGGGAGAAGAAGCAAGGGTGGCTAATTCTCTGCTGCTGCAGAGTATGGACTCTGTGATATACTTGTGAGAAAAGGACACACAGAAGCCTCTCTCTTAATACATTCTTGGCAGTCTAACAATAAATCACCCTGGAGTCCTGCTAGACTAAACCTATTTTCTCTAGCTGTCTCTCGAAAAGTTTTATCTTAAGGCCCCTTTGTTTTTGGGCCTTTACTTATGCTCCTTATTATGGCTTAAGTTTATTTTTGCTTGCCCCAGTACTTTTCCTCATCAAAACGTTACTTTGCTCTCTTCCTCCTGGTCCCACGTACCTCCCTGTCTGGGCTGCCTAGTGGCCAGTTGAGCCTGCCAGTAGCTTGTTGTAGGGTGACAAACATTATGGGAAGTGAGGATTTCTTTGAGGGGTATCTTACATTGGACCAGCCATATGTGGATGGCAGTTTCCACCACCAGATTATTCTCTCTCTCTTTTTTTTTTCATTTTCACACCAGTTTAATCCAGGGTTCACATGAAGTCATTGCTAAAAAGGACAAGTCAGAAGAACTTGGTCATTTTTCTGTGAGTCTAGCTGCTTTGGAGTGATGTAAAAAGCAGTTCGTTTCTTTGGAGGCTCGCAAAGAATCTCAGACACACGGTCATTTACTAGCACAAAAGGTGTATTTGCAAATAGGGTCAGAGCAGAGTCAAGAACTCAGATTACTCCAAACTCACAAAGGAATCTTGTAGGGAATATTTATCTTCTCTCTCTTGGGCACGTGTGCAGGAACAGGAACTTTTACAGCTCACTTTCATTTCATACAAGCATATATGTGGTTACATCACTACATACATTGCATGTATAGTATAATTAACTACTTAAGTATGCAGGGCGGAGAGGTAAATATGCATCAGCTAATTAAGCATGCTCAGAGACTATAGTAGGTCATCAAGAGTTTAAACCCCCTCTCTTCCAAGGACACAGTCAGTTGAATTCCAGCTTCTGTAATCTGTATGAGAAAGGCTAGGGAGAAGCTGGGGGAGAGTCTGATTTAGCATAAGAAAGGCTGTGGCAAGGCTGGGAAAGAAAAAAAAGTCCTTGGCACTGTTTCTTTCTTATCAGGTGCAAAATGCAAGCTGTGCATTTCTAACAATACTCCATTTCTAACAATATTATACTCCATTTCTAACAGGAGCATGAGGCATGAATTGAAAACACCTGATAAACTGAAGGCACAGTGCTGCTCTGATCTTGCTCTTCGTTGGGTCCTTTACTGCACAACTGAAGACCTCCCCCTGGTATCATATCCGCACTATCAGGTCTAATGTGGGGTTGGGATCCTAGCTTCTACACTCATGCAGGATGGACCAGGAGGGAGATTTTCAAAGGAGCAACAGTCAGGTCGGGGACTTATTCTCCTTGTATTCAGTGATGGCTAGATGTCTTATTCAAAATCATGGTTATCTTCTAACCTTCAGTAAAATTCCAGGCATGTTTATATGGCTTGGTATAAATACCCATGTACAAGAAAAATTGCTGTGGGATCCTTTAATGTCCTTCTGAGGATCTAAGGTTTGGGGGGTTTTTGTGGCTGAATCTGCTGTTCACAGCTAACCAGCTTTACCTTATGCCCACAGTATAGTCTGTGCTGACCAGTGTGACATGACTTTGACCCATACCAGCAGTTTGGATTGTTTTTTCTCTCACCACAACTGTGGAAGAATCCAAGTGCCAACAGAATAAACCTCCCTGTAGCTTTCCTAGACACAATGCAACATATATGGATTGGGATTTGCATTTAGCTTGCAGGTGCATTACATTTTTTTGTCCATTTTACAGAAGAAAGCTCTGTAAGATCTTTTATTTTGGGAAAGAAATGACACACCCAAGGGGTTTTGATGCTTCTTTGTTTCCTGTTATATCATAACCTAGAGGTTAGAGCACTTATCTGGAAAGCAGGAAAGCAGGGCTTGGGGATACCACAGCCAAGAGAGAGGCTATTTTATGCACCACATGTGCCAACCATTTTTCACAGACAAGCCTATGAACTACACTTCATTAACCTCCTAGGTACAGAAACTCATGGACTCAATATAGACATTGGAATTATGACACACTACAACAGGGGTGGGCAAAATGCAGCCTGTGGGCTGGATGTGGCCCACCAGGCCATTCTGTCTGTCCTGCAGGGCTGCTAAACATTTAGAAAATTAATATTTATCTGCCCCTGGCTGCCTGTCATGCGGCCCTCAATGGCTTGCCAAAACACAGTATGCAGCCCTCCACCCAAAATAATTGCCTGCCCCTGCACTACAACCTGCTGGACATCTGACTCCCCAGGTACCTCTCCACTTTTACCTTCTCCATTCCCCCTTGCCCCGCCCTCCCCCATCCTGTCCCTCACCCCCTGATGCCTTCATTTCCATTTTCACTGACTGGCTTTCTTGCCTGCATTGCATGCCAGCCTCTGGCTTCTTTACTATTCCTTCCAAACAGGAACAGCACACACACCAACTGCAGGTGCTTTCTCAGCCCAACAAAGGGTGTTTCAACCTGAAAGCTTGCTAAGATATATTTCTCCAATTATTCAGTTGGTCCACTAAAAGATATCAGATTGACCCAAAGAACATTGTCTGCCAGTGGGGTGTGCTTTAACACACACATGAAGTCACACAGATCATAAGTTTTGCTTGTCAGCAGCTTGAGGTGTGGTTTTCCAGAAACCCCCACACCTATCTCCCTGAAACTTGGAAGGCTTTGTGGCCTCAACAGGTGCTACTATGCCTGATGTTTTCACCCCACTCCACCTTAACACACATAAATGATACGAGTTTTGCTGATCAGCAGTTCCAGGTGCAGTTTCCTAGAAACTCCTGCACCTATTTCCTTGAAACATGGTAGGCTTTGTAGCCTCAGCAAGGGCTACCGTTCCTGCTGTTTTCATTTGAATCATGAAAGAAATGACAAAGTTATAGGCATTTTCATGATTCCCCATTATAGCCCATAGGTGAAACGTGCTGAAACAGTGAAAAAGTTTTGATTAAATGAAATGGAACAGTGCTTCAAAACTAAATGAAAGGACAAAAAAAACCCCTCTCCCTTTTAAAAGGTGAAATGGAAGTTGAAATGAAACGGTGTTGTTTTGCATAGCCCTATTGCAAGACTCACGAAGCACCGGTGCATGTAATGCATTACCTACCATTGTCTGGGCAGTTTTGTTGAGCGAGGATGATGGCTGTACAGACTTGCTGGTGTCCTGTCCCAAGAGATGCTCAACCTCCCTGAGCTTTTGCCACTGAACATGAATTTAAGTTATTCTTTCTGTGTTGTACCTGAGCTCTGGGAGGCTAGCTGAAGGCAGTGGCTTCTGAGAGCTCCCCGACCTGGGTCACCTGAACCCCAAGAGTTACAGCAGGCAGGAGACCAACTGGGAACCCTGCCAACCCCCACATGCCTCAGAACAGGAGCAGAAAGGTGCCTGTGATCTGGCTGCAACACAGAGTTATGGCAACATGCCATTAAATAAGCCAATTGACAGGCCACCAGGAGAAGAAATGGGTAAAGCCACCAGGAGAAGAAAAAAGGACCTGGCTCCATATTAAACAGACCTTGCTCCTCCTTGCAGTCTGCTGTATTCAGCCCAAGTACACCATGAACACTTCCAGCTGACCCTAGTCAAAGGGACCAGGCCTCCCTATAATTCCACAACTGTCCACCGCTGACAACCTTTGTCACTATTACGGTCTATCTCCTGAAAGCAAGGCCTGGTGTGGTTGGGGTGGGAGTGGGGAGGTGAGATGGGCTCTGATGCTGTAGCAGGAAGCCCCTTTTTCTGCCTGCCCCCAGTGTAACAAGAAGCTCACCTTCCATCATATATCCCTCTTGGGACATAGATAATAAAGACCTTTTGCCTGCATTTTTTCTCTCTCTTTGGATATGTCTCTTCTCTTCTACCTTTTCTTCCTTCCTCCTTTCTTCTTTCCCTTTCTCACTATAAGATATAGAATTATTGGGTATTTTTTGGTATGAAGACTTGTGTTTTATGAAATTGCATAGGTGCTCTTATAGGTATAATATGGTATTTTACATTTTGTATTTCCCCTTATTGTATTTTGGTATTTTTATCAAGTTGTGTGCCATGGCATTTCCACCTCTTGTATTTTATACTCTTTACATTGTAACTGAATGCATTCTATTTTTTTAAGTGAGTTATACCCTGTAAAAATGCTAGCAAGGGCAGGAATTGAACTGCCGCTTCCTTGTATCAGGCAGGCTTCTGAATGAGTGAGCGAATCCATAATTTAATGTGTAACAGGGTAGCTAGCTACAATAACCAGTTAATGAGTGGCAATTGACCCCTAGGAAACTGCGGATCATCAAAAGGAAGAAATCAATAGGAGCCAGTGTAATAGCTGGGAACTCCCTGAACTTTCATTGTTAAAAGGAAATAAGCCCTGGTTTGAACGCATTCCACTTGGCCCGAGGCCTGTGGATGGTATGGACAATGAAAGTTCTGTTGGATCTGCAGGACTTTACAGATTTCTTTCATTATCTGTCCAGTAAAACAAGTTCCTCTATCAGAGTTTAGGGATAAAGGAGTACCAAACCTTGGAATAAAGTCTTTGAGCAACTTTTTGCTTACAGTGATGGTGTCAGCTCTTGCACATGGGTAGGCTTCTACCCATCCAGAAAACATACATATAATAACAAGAACATATTTATAAGAACAAGATTTCTGCATTTGAATAAAATTTAATTGTAAATTTACAAACGGTCCCCAAGGTGGGGGATGTGCTGACTTCTTTGTTTTTACAGGCTTTCCCACATTATGGGCCTGGCAAATAGGACAGGTGTGGCAGTCAGTACTGTTGAGCCACAGATGGAAAAGTTGGAGCAAACCAATCAAGCTTAACAGCTTCTATTATCCCTCCTTTGCTCACATGTGCCATGCCCTGGTGTATGTGAGCAAGATGAGGAAGAAGGACCACTGGGGCAACCAGGTGGCCATCGGGGAGCACCACAAATGGTCAGGGTGTAACAAACACCCAGCCAGTCTCCAAGTATGTTTCTCTGGTTCTGGAGCCTGATCTTGGAGGAGGGCAATGTCGTGAAGACTTGCCAATGGAGACTGGTCAGTTTGAATAGACAAAAACACAGGCGTAGCCTGAGGAGTGGAAATAGCTGCAACTTTGGCAGTGGGATCTGCCAGAGCATTCCCACATGTAACATCATCATAAGGTTTCTGGTGAGCTTGGCATTTAAAAATAACAACAGCAGAAGCTAACTGTAAAGCGTTCAACAAGGCATTTATGTATGGACCATTACTAATCTTGGCACCTCCTGAAGTGAGGAAGCCTCTTTGTTTCCAAAGTTGACCATAATTGTGTACAATACCAAAAGCATAGCGAGAATCAGTATAAATATTTACAGAGGCACCAGAGGCCAGGGTGCAAGCCCTGGTGAGGGCCACAAGCTCGGCAACTTGAGCTGAATACACATTAGGTAAGTGATGGCTTTCTATAACATCATATTGGGAACATACTGCATATCCTGCAACAAGGGAACCTTTTGAGTTTCTTTGACACTATCCATCAAGATAGACTACTAGATCTGGGTTTTGCAAGAGGTTGTCCTTTAGATCAGTGCAGGGCTTTGTTAGGTGAGCAGTAACAAAAATGTAATCATGGGGTTCACCACCTGAAGGGGTAGGTAACAGGGAAGCAGGGTTTAAAACAGGGCACCTAGTTAGGGTGACATTTCCAGCAGAGAGAAGCAAGATTTCATACTTAGTTAATCTAGTGTTTGAAAGGTGTTAGGTTTTTGTTTTTAGTAAAAGGGCTGCTACAGCATGTGGGACAGCAACATTAAGGGGAGAACCTAATACCAGGGTAGAGGAAAGATCAACAGTGACGGCGGCTGCAGCTACAGCATGGAGACATAGAGGAAATACGGCTGCCATTGGGTCAACAGCAGGCTATAAGAAGCAATGGTATGGTGCTTGTCTCCATGTGTCTGAGTAAGTACTGCAAGTGCAAATCTGTCCTTTTCATGACAAAAAGAATAAAAGGTTTAGTATAATCGGGAAGACCTAGGGCAGAAGCTTGTGATAGAGTTTGTTTAATAGAAGCAAAAGCGGCTTTGATTTCTGAAGTCCAGGGTAAAGGCTCAGGGGTATTAACAAGAGTCAGATTTTGCAATGGCTTGATTATAGAGGCATAGCCAAGTATGCACTGACAGCAGTAGCCAGCCATGCCTAGGAAGGCATGCATTTGGGACACAGTAGTTTGTCTAGGGATTTTAAGAATAACTTCTGTTCTGGAAGAGGAAAGCAGTCGTTCTCCAGCAGAAATATCATGACTTAAATAGTGGACACGAGGAAGACAAAGTTGTAGCTTTCTTTAGATTCTTTATGGCCTTTTAGAGCAAGAAAGGTGAGGAGAGTTAAAGAATCAGTTTTACAGGCTTCAAGGGAGGTAGATGCCAAGAGTAAATCATCAACATACTGCATAAGCACAGAATTTTCTTTAAATATTATGTCATCTAGATCTTTCTTTGGAATTTGAGACAAAAGAGAAGGCTATTTAGTACAGCCCTGGGGCAATCGCGTCCAGGAATACTGAAGTCCTTGATAGGCAAATGCAAAGAAAAACTGGCTCTCAGGGTGTATAGGAATAGAGAAAAATGCAGAACACAAGCTAACAACAGTAAAATAACAAGCATTAGGAGGAATACAGGACAAGATAGTAGCTGGATTTGGTACAACAGAAAAAGTAGGTAAAACTGCAGAATTTACCACATGAATGTCTTGTACAAAGCGATGGGTATTCTTTCCAGGTTTTTTTACAGGAAGGATAGGCATATTACAAGGGCTCTTAGTCGGGACAGTGATATGTTGCTTTAAAAGGGCAGTTATAACAGGGCGTACCCCTTCTTCAGCTTCTGGATGTAAAGGGTATTGAGCAGCTTTGGGTAAAAGCTTAGCTGGGTTTAATCTCATTTTTACAGGCTGGGCAGTATGGATTTGTCCTACTTCATTAGCATGCTGGGACCAGAGAAACAGAGGGACAGCTTTTATGGTTTCTTCTTGCAACACAGAAAGATCAGGGAACTCAGGCTCACGAGGTGAGCTAGGTAAAGCGGCAAGTACTGCTATCTCATTATCACAGGGGACATTTAAATAAACACCATTAGGAGAACAATAGATAGTACAGCCGAGTTTACAAAGCAAAACTCTGCCTAACAAATTAACAGGAGAACAAGGACTAAGGAGAAAGGCATGTTGATCAGAAACGGGACCAAGAGAAACATGTCATGGTTGGAAAACAGGATGAGGAACTATTTGATTTGAAATTCCTACAGTGTTTACAACAGCAGAGGAGAGGGGAGTTGTGCAAAATTCTTCAGCTCGATGAGTAGAGCGGCTTGCACTGGTGTCTACTAAACATTTTGTAGAAATGCCATTTTTTACGGAGGAAATGAAGGGATCATCTTGATTAAGTGGGAGAAACAGGGTTGTGATGATGTTACTATTTCTCAGGCTGGCCTAACAGGAGGCTCCCTGATTCAGGACAGAGAATTGAGTGAGAGGAGGTGGTGGAGGGTTAAACGTCATCCCTGGCTGGCCAGGCCGGTGAGGACATTGAGCCTTCAAGTGTCCTGGTTGGCCACAATAATGACAACTGTCATTATTTTGGGGTTGGAACCCTCCTCGTCCCATCCCACGACCATGTCCCCTGCCTCTGAACTGTCCTTGATGGAAACCTCAGCTTCTGCCCCTGCCTAAATCCTGTAATCGTAATGGCATTAGCTTAGTTTCCATGGATTCCTTTTTCTTTTCTTGGCAGGTTGTACAATTGCAATGGTGACTAGTTCTGCAAGTGGCTTAGTCTGCCAACCTACAGCTATTGTGCACAACTGTTCCTGAACTTTAGAAAGGAGCCCGTGGACAAAAGTGGAAGCAACTGATTCTGGGGCAGTTTCAGCTGCATTTTCAATACCAGAATGTCTTTCAAATACTAGTTTCAAGCGGTCCATGTAGTCTGCTGGGGATTCTCCTGTATTTTGTCTACAGTTATGTATTTTGGCCCAGTCAGTTTTCCTGGGGCAAATTTTAAGCACAGCCTCAAGGAGGCATCTTCAGGCATCTGCTAAGTGATCTCTTATTCTGCGGTGTTGAGTAGGCCAAGTAGTTTGTGCGATGAGGCAGTTGTGGACCTCAGAGGGCAGAACACTTCTCATTAATTGGTTCAAATCTGCCCATGTTGGATTATAACAATGGATTACAGTGTCTAATTCATCTCTAAATTTCTGGGGTTCCTTTCTGATGTTAGGAAATTGTTTAACAAGGTTTAGGAGATCTCCTGGGGTCCAGGGGACAGGGACTGTGATTGTAGTTTCCCCATTTGTACCTTGCCCTGGAAGTTGACGTAAAGACATAAGCTGAGCCTTTTTAGATTTTAAAAAAGGGCCTGGACCATACTGGGTACCAGACCTTAAAGAAGAGGAGGGGGTTGAGATTTCAGGAGGCCTCCGGTGGACATGGGCATGCCCCAGGGGCAGGTGACGGTTGCTGAGTGATAGTTTCCTGGTGAGGTGGGCTAATCCTGCTGGAAGAGTCTATTTGGTTACTTTGGTCAGGTTGTGAGATTTGCTAGTGGCACAGAGATGCTGTGGCTAATGTCCAAAGACAAGACTCCACTGCAGTAACAGCACACAATGCAGTTACAGTTAGACACAACTCATTTATGAGAGTGGGGAAAATGTAAACCTGTCCACTGGGTCATGAGTCTCCATTTGGGCCCCCTTGCATTCAGAACAGCCTTTCCAGACAGTCTTGGGGTGGCTGAACTCAACCTTAGTCTCAGACCTGGTCAGTGGCTCATATTTCTCAATTCATACTCTCAATTCACACAAGGGAATTTCTGCATTGAGGCACGAGGTTCAAGAGCATTTCTTTAGTCTCAGCCTTGGTCAATGCTTATTGTGGGAAAAACTTACACTCTAAGAGTTTCCACCTTGCACCTTTGCTTTAGAAGAGCACACAGAACAAATCTGGTGTCTTTGGGGCGGCTGCAAAAGGTTTCCACTCCTCGCCTCAGAGATACCTCATAGTTCTTTACAGAACTTAACTCAATTCACACAGGGAAATACTTTCACTGACAACAGCAACACAGAGTCTTTAACCTTAACTCTTTCTACTCACTGTTAATACTTACACAGTGGGTCTGATAGTGCTGGCAGAAAAAAAGTTTGGATAGGGTGAGCCTCAAGCAGTGAATCAGGAAGGCACAGAGACAGCCTCTCACTGAGAAGCCCCAGTAGAGATTTCAAAAGGTCTCTTACTTTGGTTTGGCACCAGGGCTTCTGTGAAGAGATGTCTGTGTCCCAACTGATCACTCTGGGCGTCTCTATCCGAGTCATGGCACCAAATTGTGGAAGAAATCAAATTTCGTGTTGCGGTTGAATCAGAACTGACAGAGCCAGCCTTTCTTTATTTAGGGCTATACTGTGATCACAGGGAGAGTGCCATACAGCACGGGGAATCACCCTTGTCTGTTTCAAAGGATTTCTCAGACTCTCTACATTTACAAGCATATTTATACTTAAGACAGAGAACGGAAAAAAAATACAACCTTGGAGAAACAAAACTTTAGTAAATCACACAGACATGAAGGCAATTTACTTAAAGAAAACATCTGTGTACGGGGTAATATATCAAGACTAAAGAAGGCATGCAGGGTTCCTTATCTCAGAACATGTAACTGAAATAAGCAGTATCAGCACTTCTGATCTCTGTCTGTTTTTCTAGTCAAGTAGGCCAGAAGCCTGACTAAATTTACTACTACAGATATTTGGAAAAACCTTCTTACTAAGGAGTAATAAAGCACTGAACAAAGCTATCCATGGCATGTCTACACATGAGAATACTGCTATATGAGTTTACTCCACAGTAAATTACTTTGGAGTAAAGCTGCCCTGGGAAGGCATCTACATGTGCAGGCATTTGGGAGCAGATTTGTTGCTCCTGGCACTAGTCTGTTTCCATCTCCTCCAGCCCTTCACCAAACACCTGTGGCAGCCAGGAGGAGCTGGCTGTCTGGGTACAGCTGCCTGTGTCCTTCTTTAAAAGCCAGCACCATGTGCTGTTCCCGGGCATCTGCCTTTCTGGTGCATAGCAGCCTGCAGTATTCTTGCACAGCTCTCAGTGACTCTGTCACCAGAGCCTATGCCCACTGTGTGATGGCTGCTCCATGCCCAGGTCCTGGGAGAGATGTCCAGTGGCCAGGGCTCCTGCTGGACATCCTGGTTACTGTGCTTTTCTGCTGTGGTGGGGCCCTGCCTGCCCCACTGTATTGTACAGCTGCATTGCCAGGCTTACTGCTACATCTCAGGCCTCTGACCACCATGGTGCTGCTGCCGATACCCCATGCTGCTGCCCAGACCCCAGCAGAGACAATGTAGACCTGGACACTTCTGTCCATGTACCTCTGGGGCTCCAGAGCAGAGGCCCCCTGTCAGGAGGAGCTGGAGCTGCTAAGGCTGGTGGTGCCATGGCTGGGCTGGCCTCCTAGGTGGGGCTGAATATCCAGAGCTGGCAGGGCAGGCATCGGCCTAGGCTGCTGGAGCTGTTGGACGATGCTGGGTGTGGGCAGCGTTGCGGGATGGGCTCCTGACACTCCGAGGGGCCCTCCTCCACTGACCCCTTGTCACTGCTACCAAGCTGCAGTGGAGGCTCAGGCAGGCTGCTGTACTGTACTACTCCAGTACATGGCATGGCTACGGCCAGGGTTCCAGGGCATGAGGATCTGGTTCAGCTGCTGTGTAAAGAGCATGGACTTGCAGGTGGCTGCTGACCACTGATTGTGTTTGGTGATGCTGGCCCACTGTTCCTGCAAGGCTTTGACCTTTATGTGCACTGGAACCCTGACCTACTGCTCCCATACTTCCTTATGTGGCCAAAAGTCCTTCATACACATGGGCATTGGGGAGCCCACTCCAGGCGACCTGGATCAGGACCTTGGCTTCACCCCACACTTGGCAGTAGTAACCAGTGGCACACTTATAAGATGGGAAATGCCCTTCTTGAGAGCACGGAGGCAGAAAGGGATCTTGGAGTCATTATTGACTCCAATGTGAATATGGGCCCACAATGCGAGGTCATGGTTGGAAGGGCTAACCGCACCTTGTCTTGCATCCACAGGTGCACCTCTAGCAGGGACATGGAGGTGATCCTCCCCCTCTATGCAACACTGGTCAGGCCGCAGCTGGAGTACTGCATCCAGTTCTGTGCGCCCCACTTCAGGAGGGATGTGGACAACATTGAGATGGTCAAGAGGAGGGTCACCCAAATGATCCAGGGACAACAGGGCAGACCCTATAATGAGAGACTGTGGGACCTGAACCTGTTCAGCCTTCACAAGAGAAGGCTGAGGGGGGACCTGGTGACAATCTATAAACTCACTAGGGGGGACCAGAAGGGTTTGGGAGAGACCTTGTTTCCCCTAGTGCCTCCTGTCATAACAAGGAATAACGGCCACAAGTTGTTGGAGAGGAGGTTTAGATTAGACATCTGTAAGAACTACTTCACAGTTAGGGCGGCTAGGATCTGGAAACAATTTCCAAGGGAAGTGGTGCTGGCTCCTACCCTGGGGGTCTTTGAGAGGAGGCTTGATGCCTACCTAGCTGGGATCATTTGAACCCAGTTTTTTCTCCTGCCCAGGCAGGGGGTCGGACTTGAAGATCTACAAGGTCCCTTTTGAACCTACTTCTACGATTCTGTGATTCTGACACACTGCCATGAGGTCTGTAGTCTCCTCCTGAGACCAGTTCTAGCCCCGGGAGGTAGCATGTGGCATTAGGGACAATGCCAGCATGGCTTCCATGATTCATAGATTCATAGATGCTAGGGTCGGAAGGGACCTCAATAGATCATCGAGTCCGACCCCCTGCATAAGCAGGAAAGAGTGCTGGGCCTACATTACCCCAGCTAGATACACATCCAACCTTCTCTTGAATACCCCCAGGGTAGGGGAGAGCACCACCTCCCTTGGGAGCCCGTTCCAGACCCTGGCCACTCGAACTGTGAAGAAGTTCCTCCTAATATCCAATCTAAATCTGCTCTCCTCCAGCTTGTGGCCATTATTTCTTGTAACCCCCGGGGGCGCCTTGGTGAATAAATACTCACCAATTCCCTTCTGTGCCCCCCTGACGAACTTATAGGCAGCCACCAGGTCGCCTCTCAACCTTCTCTTGCGGAGGCTGAAAAGGTCCAGTTTCTCTAGTCTCTCCTCGTAGGGCTTGGCCTGCAGGCCCTTAACCATACGAGTGGCCCTTCTCTGGACCCTCTCCAGGTTATCCGCATCCTTCTTGAAGTGCGGCGCCCAGAATTGCACGCAGTACTCCAGCTGCGGTCTGACCAGCGCCCGATAGAGGGGAAGTATCACCTCCTTGGACCTATTTGTCATGCATCTGCTGATGCACGATAAAGTGCCATTGGCTTTTCTGATGGTTTCGTCACACTGCCGACTCATGTTCATCTTGGAGTCCACTAGGACTCCAAGATCCCTTTCCACTTCCGTGCCACCCAGCAGGTCATTTCCTAGGCTGTAGGTGTGCTGGACATTTTTCCTCCCTAGATGCAGCACTTTGCATTTCTCCTTGTTGAACTGCATTCTGTTGTTTTCTGCCCACTTGTCTGACCTGTCCAGGTCTGCTTGCAGCTGTTCCCTGCCCTCCGGCGTGTCCACTTCGCCCCATAGCTTAGTGTCATCTGCAAACTTGGACAGAGTACATTTCACCCCCTCGTCCAAGTCGCTGATGAAGACATTAAAGAGTATCGGTCCAAGCACCAAGCCCTGCGGGACCCCACTGCCCACACTCTTCCAGGTCGAAACCGACCCATCCACCACAACTCTCTGGGTGCGACCCTCCAGCCAATTCTCCACCCACCGGACTGTGCAGTCATCCAAGTCACAGCCCCTTAACTTGTTCACCAGTATGGGGTGGGATACCGTATCAAAGGCCTTCCTGAAGTCCAAGTATACGACATCCACCCCTCCTCCTGCGTCGAGGCGTTTTGTGACCTGGTCATAAAAAGAGACTAGATTGGTCAGGCACGATCTACCTGCCACGAACCCGTGCTGGTTTCCCCTCAGCATAATTTGTCCTGCCGGGCTCTCACAAATGTGAGCCTTGATGATTTTCTCAAAGATTTTGCCAAGGATGGAGGTGAGACTGACTGGCCTATAGTTACCCGGGTCCTCCTTCCTCCCCTTCTTGAAAATGGGAACCACATTGGCCCTTTTCCAGTCCTCCGGGACTTGACCCGTGCGCCACGAGCATTCAAATATTCCCGCCAGTGGCTCTGCAATGATGTCGGCCAGTGCCTTCAGTACCCTTGGATGGAGCTCATCCGGGCCTGCCGACTTAAAGGCATCCAGTTCCTCCAAGTGACCCTGCACCACCTCAGGGTCCACGCATGGAAGTCTGGTGCCTTGCTGCTGCCTCCCTACACTCCCAGGGAGAGACTTGTCGTGCCTCTCGCTTAGGAACACTGAGGCGAAGAACTCGTTGAGGAGTTCAGCCTTGTCCCCTCTGTCCGTCACCAATTGTTTCTGCCCATTTAGCAGGGGTCCTATTCCTCCCTGGGCCTTCCTTTTACTCCCTATATATCTAAAAAACAATTTCTTATTGTCTTTTACTTGGGTTGCCATCCTCAGCTCCATGGTGGCTTTGGCCTGTCTAACTGCCTCCCTACAAGCACGAGCAGAAGAGGTATATTCCTCTTTGGTGATCTCTCCCTGTTTCCACTTTTTATGTGCTCCCCTTTTGGCCCTTAGTCTGCCCTGGATTTCTCTGGTCAGCCAGGGAAGCCTCCTGGCCCCTTTCCCTCTTTTACCTCGCACGGGGATCGTCTCGCTTTGTGCTCGAAGGATAGCTTCCTTAAGGCACAGCCACCCTTCTTGGGCTCCCATCATTTCAAAACTACTACTCTGCAGTGCATCCTTCACTAATCGCCTGAGTTCGCTGAAATCAGCTTTCCTAAAGTCCAGCACGTTCACCCTACTGGTTACCTTACCCACTCGACGCCTTATGTTGAATTGTACTTTTAGGTGATCACTGTCCCCCAGATGGCTACCGATCTGTAGGTCCCCTACTATGTCATCCCCCGTTGCCAATACCAGATCCAGTAAGGCATTCCCCCTAGTGGGACCATGTACCTCCTGCGTCAGGTGGAGGTCCTGTACACAGGTTAGAAACCTGCGTGAGCGGTGGGACTTTGCTGTCTGTGTCTCCCAGCAGATGTCCGGGTAGTTTAGGTCCCCCATGACCACCGCCTCTTTAGCTCTTATGGTCTCCGAGAGTTGCCTCAGGAGCCCCAAATCTATTTCTTCCCCTTGATGTGGGGGTCTGTAGCAGACCCCTACCACCAAATCCTTTTCTCCTTGCCCCCCATGTAGCCTAACCCACAGTCCTTCTACTTCCTCATCCTTTGATTCTGTCTTGATGAGGGTTGATGTATATTGCTCCTTAACATAGAGCGCAACCCCTCCCCCCCTTTTCCCCACTCTGTCCTTTCTGTACAATCTATAGCCCTCAATATGTACCGCCCAGTCGTGGGATGGATCCCACCAGGTTTCCGTCAGCCCCACTAAGTCGTAGTCGTTTAGTGCAACCAGGAGCGCTAGTTCATCCTGCTTGTTCCCCATGCTCCTAGCATTAGTATATAGGCACTTGAGCCCTGTGACTGGTGCTTTTGCTACCCCCTCGCTCCAAGTCCTAAAGGGCTTTTTGTCTCTAACCTTCCCGTTCCTTACCTGTGCCGTATTGCTGTCCACCCCCTGTCTTTCACGTTCCCAAAGCTCTCTTTCTTCAGGCTGGGCTGTCCTTGTGGGTGCCACCTGGTTTGGTGGTCCACAGCCTCCCCCACCCTCATCTTCCCCTCCCCCCGACGAGCCTAGTTTAAAGCCCGCCGGAGGAGATCCGCCAACCTGGAAGAAAACACACGCTTACCTTTGGGGGACAGGTGAAGCCCATCCCAGCTGAGCATGTCCCTCGTTGTAATGTGTGGGTCATTGTCCAGGAAGCCGAAGCCTGCCTCGAGACACCAATTCCGAAGCCGCCAGTTGGTCTCTCGGATGCAGTTCTCATGCCGTCTTCCGCGTCCGTTCACTGGTAGGATGGAAGAGAATACCACCTGTGCACCAAATTCCCTGTGCACCAAATGATGGCCCACAGGACCTGTGTTCAATAGTCTGGGTGCTGCTGGGCCTGGATGGGTGCATGCAGCACCAAGAACGGGAACAGAGCACAGGACAGGCAGGTGGTGGCATTGTACTGGGCACCAGTGCAGGGGTCCAGGCAGGCTGTTTTGGCTTGCCGTGGGCCACTGGTGAGGGACTGGGTGGTCAGAGGCTGGCTGAAGATGCCCAAGGGCCTCAGAGTCCCTGAAGTTTTTAAGGGCCACCCGCCATCCCTGGGATGGGAAAGCTCTAAGTCCCATGACCTACCCTTCATATGACCCCCTGGAGATGGGGCTGACTGGGAGCAAATTTGCTCCCAGTTTGTGTCTACATGTGAGTTAAAGCTTAGTAACTACTCCTCAGTTAATTTGCTACCTGCATTTGCAGCTAGCAATTTAGTCACCAAGTAGACCAATTTACTGTGCAGTAAGCATCTGCACATGTAGACTGTGATGCTTACTGTGCAGTAAGTTTGTCTACTGTGCAATAAAGCATCTCATGTAGACATGCCCCCAGAAAGGTAGTGGAATCTGCATCCTTGGAGGTTTTCAAGGTCTGGGCAGACACAGCCTTGGTTGGGATGATGTAGTTGGGGATGGTCCTGTGTAACCTAGGTACACCCAAGGGTGTGCCCTATTCTCAATAGATGGGATGGATAAGTAGGAGCGGGTGCTGTAAGAGGGATGGCAGAATATCAGGCGGATCCCTCTTTCCTCTATAGAGTTAGCCAAGGCCCAAAGTTCTTAATTATATACAATTTATTGAGTTACAAACATTTATATATAAAACTCTTTAAAATTGATACAGTTACAGGTATAAATACAAATATTCATATAAAGATCTGTTAGCAAGAGGAAGTCTGCCCCAGGGAGGGCATTTGGGTAGGTACCCATGCCCCAGGCCCAGAAGAGGGGTGGATTCCAGGACAGTCAATCCAGCAAGTTTATACCACAAGTGGGTTAACTAATAAAGACATCCTTACAGAGCCCATTATACAGAATTAATACACCTAACTATTTATAACACCAACAATAACAACAGACACCAAATAAAAGACATAACTATCCCAGATATTAGATGCACCCTATCTGGGTTCCAACCACTTGGTCCCTTAAATGGGATAGTGTTTTCTCCCCCTAGGCTTCCTGGGTGTTCCACAGAACCCTCCCCAGTGTATATTTGGGGTCTCCTCCCCTCTGACCCTGGAGAGCAGAGGGTGTGTGGAGCGTTTCCCCCAGCCCACTCTTCCCAGGGTCCTTTGCTCAGGGGTGCCTCTCCTGTGGGACCCAGGTTCCTGGTAACTCACGGTCCTTCCTCTGGGGGCTGTCAATCTGGCCTCTGGATCCCCACACTGTCTCAGGCCTCCTGGAGCCATCGGCCTCAAGTTGAGGGCCCATCCCTCTGGGCCCTGTGCCATGCACTGGGCACCCGGGGGGCTCCTATGGGAGCCGAGCCCTAACTGGCTCCAGTTCCCCAGCCTCATGCTGGGAGTCTTTCCCCTTCCTGAGCCCTGCTCTGAGCACTGGGGCCCTTTTAGCTTAATATTGTGGGACTCCAGTTACCTGGACTACAGCCAGGGCTAACTTGAACAGCCTCAGGTTGCTCCCAGGGTTGACGCTCTGTGAGCTGACCTGTGCACTGTGTGGGGCCCAAGCATCTTTGAGCTGCTCCCAGGTGGCCCAGTGGTTATTAATTCCTTGTATGAACCAGGGGTAGATTATGTGCCGATGGTGTCCCCAGCAATCAGGGCTCCCCTTGGGGAGCCAGGGGCAGCACAGCCCAAGAGGGCATTCTGACCAGGGCCACATGGGGTGGGCATGAGGGCCCATGCACGTCGAAGAAGATTGTTTCATATGGGTCTAGCCTGCTACACCTGGTGTCCAAAAATACCCACTACACACAAATACCTCCAAATTGAAGTGACATCTCATGGACGAAGGGGCTCATTACATGTCATTCAGTGAATTACCATGTACACCTGCCAGATCAGTAGCTGTATTGTTGGAATTTGTGTTATTGCGAACTAAAATACATCAGGATGTGGTTTATTTTGCAACATAACCAATTCATTTAAATCACAAAAAAACCTCCCCACACGTGCAAGTTATAATGAAATTAAACTGCAAAAAAGGCCAATTTTTGTCATGTTGAAAAGCAATCCTGGATACCTGTCAGCATAGATATACTGGAACGTGTCTCTCCAAATGGGAAGTCAGGCTGCTGTCTCCCTGCCAACCCTAGAGCGGCATCTGTACTAACAAGCAGTGACGCTGATGCTCCTCCCTCCAATAACAGGAACCTTCAGGACAGTGAGAAGCCTCTTTGGTGCTGCTGCTTGTGGGGGCTGATCTGCCCATGAAAGCCTCTGCTTAGACTCACTCACCCAAGGCTGAGACGTGCAAGAGCGGATTTACTCCTCAGTGCCCTCACTCCTTGGAGGTGCACACAAGCACATACATTCTCACAGGGTGACTGTAAGTTTGTTCAGTCTTCACTTGGAAACTCTGCAGTGAATCCTGAGTGCCTGCAGAACTGCTCTGCCTGCAGAAGCGCCCGAGTGGACTCGTGCCCATTGTCCTGAGTCACTGGCTAAGCAGCACAGAGGAGGTAAAATGGGGTGCATGTGTTCTGTGTTTGCATATGCATGCGGGTGCATGTGCAACAAATTTTGCATGGTTATTTCAGCTTTATTTAAAGTACTTTTTTGACCTAAATTGAATTGAATTTAAGAGATGTTGGAAACAATATCTTGAACAGTACTGAAAAGTAAATAGCAGCACATACTGCTCAGTTTTTCTTTTCCTGTCAGCTTTTTTCTGTAACTGAAAACTGAAGGCAGGACAGGGTGGCACTTTAAAGAATAACTCATTTAGTCAGTCTCTGAGGTGCCATCCCTGTCTGTTTTCTGCCTGACTCCAGACTAACATGGTAACTACCTCTGGAAATGAATGCAGAGCCTTCTGCTCACCTGACTCTTCCCTTCTTTTCCCCTCCCACTTCAGTAAACTCAAATGCTGTGCTTTAAATTAAAAATCAAGAGATATGAAATGTTTTGTTGCATAGCAAAGAAATTCTCGCTCTTGTAGTCCATGGCTAGGCCATGGAGTAGGGTGGCTAAACCACCACAGAACCCGGGTGAACGGGGCAGGATCTCAAGATTCATTATGTTTCACTGCATTTGCCCATGCTTGGAGGTGCCAGGCTGCTCAGGATATTATGGGCATCAGAAGCTCCTAGGTTTCCCCTTCATACCAGCTGGCAGCATATAGACACTTCTGGACATGGATCCTCAGCTATAGAGAAGGCGCATTGCTCTGCATTTCTCCCAGTGAGAATTTTTTCCCAGTGCTGAGATGTCCTTTTGCTTGAAGCCCTGCTTCCCTCTGGCTGCAGACACCTGCACTGCTCAGCAAGGCTTCCTTGCCTTGGGCCGGCAGGTATCTATTTGAGCAGCAAGAGGAATCTCTTCCTTCAGACACAGTGCAGTTTTACAGCTGCGCAGGGAACTGGCATTCGAGGTCCCCCTCCATCCACAGGCATTTGAACCCCAACGTCCTAGACCTAAACCAAATGTCCCACCTTAGTCTCCAAAACACATGGAGCAGACAGGGCTATGAGCACCTTCCACCCCTTCCTCTTGGAGCTGGACCACTTGACAGCCAAGCACAAAAGAGTCATAGGGCCAGGAGAGCAAACAAAAAGGATTCAGACTCCAAGCCCCAGGGGAGATGTCCCTGTCCTTGAAGGGAGGGAAGCCTGGAGTCAGGCTCAGCTCCCAGGGCTGTTCCTTTTACCCTGTGACTTCCATGTCAGGCATCTTGCAGACATTGCTGTGCATCTGGGGTGAGACCACTGTCAATCAAGGCAATATTTTGGACTGTGTTTTAGGTGCAGAAGGCAGGCTCTGACCCAGTTCAAGCACCTCTGTGCCAGCAGGAGGGGACTCTGGCCTGCCATGCAGTGGATGACCTGAAACAAAAGGGTCAGCAATCTTTATTTGGCAAAGCTGTCCTGCAAAATGCGCACACAGCAGTAGGAGCAAGGGACCGTTTCCACCACACAGCTCTCTGGGCCACACAGTCAGGCTCTCTTCTGCTTGTTCCCCTTGTGTCCCCATGGTGCTATCCCTCCCAGCTGACCAGTGGCCTGACCCCACCAGGAAGGGGCTGTCGGACCAGGTTGTTCCAGTCTCATGGGAGAGATGTGAATTCCCACAGGGGAAGGGGAGCCTGGGCCTTGCACCCCACAGTCTCAGGTGGGTGTTCTCACCACTAGGCTGCCTGGCAACAAGTGGGTGAGATGGATACACTCACTTGCTCTGTGGTCAGCTCCAGTTCGGGGGCTTCACATTGTATTTGTCTGCATCTTCAGTGGATCAGAACTACAGCTGGTGGAGATGGACTTGCACTGAATGGCCAAATGTGTGTGGTAGCTAGGGCTGTGCGATGCTTCGGATCATGATTTGGATTCAGAGATGATCTGGATAATTCAGAGGTTGAATCTATGAATCCAAACTGAATTGTTGTTATCCCTCCCAGTCTTGGTTGTCCTCTTTTCCCCTGCTCTAACCACTTGGCCCTGGGGCAAAAGGTCAGATTGAGAAACACCCTCTCCTGTTCCTAGGTCAGCTGCAAATTTGCCCTGTGCCTCTGTGCATCCTCAATGGGGTAGTCTCACAAGAAAGTGCAAATTCATGCAAACAGACTTAGGCCTATACAATGCAGCACTAAACAGCTGCCAAACAGGTGCAGTGGATGTAGGAAGCTAAACTGCAACTGCTTCCAGGAGACTCATGCCCATAAATGAACCAAGCAAACCCAGAGCAGTGGGGTGGAAAAGCCCTGCAGAAGTTGCATCTGGTCCAACCCCTGCCTGAGCCGGGATCAGCCCTGTTCAAACTGTCCCAGGAAAATCCATTGTCTAACCCATTAGGAAAACTGCACTAGCAGCCCTGTTACAACACAAGACATTTACACCTGAGACTAAGAAAGTTGTACAGTGAATAAAAATTGTGTAAGTCCCTGAAGTGTCTCAGCAGTGACAGAGGAATTGCCCTAAGCATGGAGGAGATCTTAATTTTAACTTCTTTAACAGAAATTCAAAAACTACTTGTTACTCTGCAAAACTTTCAGTAACTGCTGTCAAGAAACATCCAAATGAACTTTCACTCTGCCCAGCTCTGAATCACTCCCTCTTTCTGCAGCTCGAACATCTCTGTGAGAGCAGGAGCTGCACTCTGCGTTTGCGAGGCAGCCTCTCCTCCCAGGGCAGTTTCATCTCTGTGCATTTCATCTGACTTCTGTGCCATTGGGAAAAGATTTTCTTGGAAGTCTAATGCTTCTGCTTTTGTTCTGCAGGTGACAGCTGACACTGCTATGGGAGGAAATGAGAGTTCAGTGAGTATCACACCAGGCCCTTGTACTGCATATTCTAGTTCAGTGGTTCTCAACCTCTTTAGACCCAAGTCCACCTCAGAAAACACCAGCTCTCAGCTTTCACCCCTGTATTAACTCCAGAAAAATACTAGGCTATTCTTCTGTTGCCAGGAATTCATCAAGGCAACAGCAGCCAGAATGGTTTGGATGCACTGGATTCCTATTTGAAATCTCTGGGTTTATCTTGTAAGTCCTGCCCAGGTGTCTCCCACCTCACACTACAAATCCTGCCTGTCCCCTCATAGGACCCTGGTTTGTGGCTTCCTCCCCTCTTTGCTCTATTCCCCAGCCCCGGACCAGGGGTTGGGTGTGATGGAGATGCCGAGGGGAAGAGCTGCTGGGAGCTGTGTGTGGGCAGTGAGGATGCGGGTTGTGTTCAGCTCCATTGCCCCCTGGTTCATGAGCTGCTGAGTGCTTCACAGCGGCATTAAGAAGAGGGCTGGGAACTCACATCTGTACATTGGTGTTGTGTTGCAGATTTGTATTAATTTCATTTTTTCAAACAAACTTTTCAGCAACAGAAATCGCAGGAAAAGGGAAAAGGTAAGAAAATGACCTGTGGCACCAATGCCACAGTCTTCTGTTGACTGTGAGCCGTAACCAGAAGGAGCGAGGCGAAAACTACCTACACTCCCAACCCTCAAAGCCCAGCCCCCAGAGCCCTGTAGTCACTCATGACCCAGTCAGTATTGCTTTGAGCTGTGTCATTCATGCCCGTGTGGATGAGGAGTGTGGCAGAAAGCCACCTTGGTTTCTCCCCCAAAATCTCTGCCCTGTGACACTGTGATTAAAATCTCTGAGCTGCAACCATTTGATTAGGATGGGCCCAGCACACAGGGGACTGCACCCTCAGCCTGTCCCTTTAGGTAACTTGAGCTGGCTGCAGTCCTGAGTGAGGGGGGAAACCTGCTCCCTCTGCTTCCTGACTGGGATCAGCTACCTGGGTGGGGGGCATCTACCTGGTGGGCTGGAATCTGCCTGGCATCTAGTGATGTATTTCAAATGGGCTGGTCGACAGCCAACCGGAGCTCCTCCACTGGACCAGGTGAATGAGGTCACAGGGGCTATATAAGTTGGGATGGCCTAGAAGGCAGTCTCTTTGGCCATGACGTGAAGCAGCAGCCAGGCGGGAGACACAGAGAAGCCTTACCATCTGAAACTGGCTCTCTCTCACCCCAAAACTCATGAGCAAGGAATGGCCTGCCTCCAAAGGGAAACTTAACCAGCCTCTGGAAGATGCTTGTGAGTAAGCTACTCGAGATCTGATTAGATATCTAGCTGGCAGTAACACAGATGCGTGATCAAAAGGCTACCTCAGCCAGACTGTTTGCTCTTTAGGATTTCTAGGATATTGCTCAACCCTGTACCCTAGTTTCCCCTACCCCTGTAACCAATAAAGTTCTCCTTTTTGACTAGTGTGGGAGACTTATTGAGGGGTGGGTCTAAATTATGCCTAAGAGACCCCTTAGGTCTACGGATTAAGGGAGACTGTACTTTTTGCCCCCAGACTTGGGGAAGTGCCCCAGGTGCCTGTGCTGGGTCAAGTACCCGTAGGACATTAGGCCTGTGTTTCCCGAGGACACAGGGCCGGGAGTGAGTCTGTTCTTGGGGTGGCGGCAGCGACGGTACCCCCAGACTAGCGAGTGTGCTCCGGGAGAGGGGTCAGCCAAGCATAAGGCGCCCCTAGGGAGGCATTCGGAGCCTGGCAGGTGGTCGGATGCAGGGAGGTGGGCAGCTCAATGCAGAAGCACCCCCTACTGGCCCGCCACAAGGAGCATGGGGTAGTGGTTGGAGGGCTGGACAAGTTTAGAAATTGTCTCGACCATATTCCACATAAGGGACCCTGGGAGGCAGCAGACCTCATTGGTCAGAGAGTGAGGCTCCCTGTGTCCCTCTCAGGAGGGAGTCACCCACCACGACCACCCTTTGTTTCTTTTTATGGGTGGATGTTAGCTGCCTCCCCCATCCAGAGATGGTGCATCTGTTGATGTCTCTGTTGGTGTTGTGAGAGGTGTGTACCTGTTGCTCAGCTCCAAGGGAGGAGTGACCCTGGTACTGGGTGTTTCGGGACCTGAGACAACCATCTTCCAATAGTCCCCTGGGTGCAGGTCACTGTTGATCTTCCTGTTATCTGTCTTCAAATAGTCGGACATCCATGCTCTTCTCTTCTCATTCTTCCTCCGCCTGGGAGAGAGCCGTGGCCTTCTCGCCATCTGCTTCCGCTGTCTGGACCTCCTCCAGCAGCTTCTTCCTGTTAGTTCCTGCTTTCCCATTGCTGCTTCCCTGCTGCCTGCTCCTGATTTTCCTCCCATCTTTACCCATTTCCCCTTGTCCTATTTTCACTGCCTCTTCTTCTCTTTCCCAGTCTTTTTCCCAGTTCTTTTTACATTACAACTATAACATTATAGGCAAAAGGCCTGTTTCTTGTGGTACGAAACACCCCAGTCTCCAGGTAGAATCAGTGGTCACTCACCTGCTCACATGACTGAAAATCCTGCCTCAATTAAAATCCCAGCAGCAATGCTGTAAAGGTCTGAGGGTGGCAGTGCACTGCAGAGGCAAGGTGAGCCAGGACTGATGTGGTTACAAAAAAAACAGCAAATACAATTTGGGGTTGTATGAACAGAAGGGTTGCAGCAATGAGGTGAGAGCCCAGCTCTGATGGATGCTGGTTACACCTCAGCTGGAGGATGTTGTGAAGTTCAGGGCTCTGAATCTGAAGGAGGGGGTAGAGACATTGCAGGAGATCCTGAGATGAGTGACAGAGAGGGAAAAGGGGCTCTAATGAGACTGTATAAGAGAAGGTCTGCAAGTATATTTCATTTGGAGAAAAATTGATTCCAGGGTGACAAGACAGCAGCTTCTCAGTACCTGAAAGGCTGCCATGAAGAAGACAGGGACACATAATACACTCTTGTTATGAGGGGCAGGACACATGGCAGTGGCTTAAACTGCAGGAGACCAAATTTAGCAGAAATATCAGGAGAATTGTCCTAAGCGTGATCACAGCAGTGGGTGAAACAAGCTGCTGAGACAGTTCAGGAGTCTCATGAGGAGGGGTTTCCAAGATGGGGCTGGATGTATAGCAAACTTGGATGGTTGAGGAACAGGGAGTCCAGCCTTTATATGGGGGGAAGGGGAGAAGGGGACAGGATGTCCCCAAGGTCCCTTTCAATCCTGTGCTCCTGTGACAGTGAGGAAGCATAGCTTCTATCCCACTGGTGCATCTGTCTGTAAGTCCCATATTGCCACTGTGATACCAGGGAGAGCTGAGCACTGCCCTGCCCCACTCCAGCCCAGCGGCCCCTACTCTGAGCACGGGAGCTGTCTGGGAGATGCACCAAGGCCTCCAGGGACAACTGGCTGACCATGCTCACCCCTCCCTGTGCTGCCCAGTCCCAAAATGTCCAGCACCCCAGGCCAGTCAGCTAAGCCCTCACAGCATCTTGAGGAACAGAAGCAGAAACCCCAGAAGCAGCTGCTCTTACCTGACTGCCTTTACAGTGACCCTTTCTCCCCACAGGCCCAGGCTCCAACCGCCAGTGCCCCGGGGGATCTGAGTTGAGGATTGTTCTTGTTGGTAAAACTGGTGCTGGGAAAAGTGCAACAGGAAACAGCATCCTGGGGGAGAACTATTTTGTCTCTCAAATTGCAGCCGGGTCAGTGACAAAGGAATGTACTAAGGGGACGAACATGCGGGATGGCAGAAACCTGGTGGTGGTCGATACTCCTGGTCTGTTTGACACAAAAATTCCCTTAGTAGAAACTATGCAGGAGATTGGGCGCTGTGTGGTTGTCTCCTCCCCAGGTCCCCATGCCATCATTCAGGTTATGCAGCTGGGGCGTTTCACTGAGGAGGAGAAGGAGACAGTTGCCCGAATACAAGATATATTTGGGGAAAAGGCCATTCGATACATGATCTTCTTGTTCACCAGAAAAGATGATTTACAGGGGGATGAATTTGATGACTTTTTAGGAGCACTAGATGACAAAAAGCTACAGCAGCTGCTGAAAAAATGTGGAAGGCGCTGCTTGGCTTTCAACAACAAAGCAACAGGACAGGAGCAGGAGGCCCAGGTCTCACAGATGATGGGAATGATTGATGCGATGGTGGAGAAGAATGGAGGTAAGCACTACACCAATGCCATGTACAAGTATGCTCAGGAGAAGCTTGAAGTGAAAATGGAACAACTCAGGAGAACCTACAATGAGAAGATGGAAAGAGAAGTAAAGGAAAAGAAATCTCAACTGGATGAAGAACACAAGAAGGTGGATGAGGAATTAAGGGGAAGAATAGAGGAGTTAAAAAAATGTGGCTCAGTTAATCAGACTGCTTTATCATCCCTAGAACAAGAAGCCCAAGAGAAGAAGGCTGCTATTGAGAAAAAACATATAGAAGACCTACAGAAAATTACTGAACGCTATCAGGAGTGTCTAAATAACCTCTGGGAAGAAGCTGACAACGATCCTTCTATAATAGCGCATATTTTACAGACATTTGAAGTGGTGTTTTCAAAAATCAACAGCTGGTTCAAAAAATAACAATTAAATTACCTTAATTTCTGTTTCTTAAATGGTCTTATCTTGGTTCAGTCATCATAAGTGGGTTTTGATTTCCTGAAACACTTTAACACTCTGATATTTAAATTTGCTGATGATACCAAAATTTGGGGTGAGGTGAGCACGCTAGTAGGGAGGGAAAGACTGCAACGAAATCTGGATAGGTTACAGGGATGGGCTGACAGAAACAGGATGTGTTTCAGTACTGACAAGTGCAGGGTGCTGCACGTGGGCAGTAGTAACCAGCAGCACACTTATAAGATGGGAAACTCCCTTCTTGAGAGCACGGAGGCAGAAAGGGATCTGGGAGTCATTATTAACTCCAAGATGAACATGGGCCGACAATGTGAGGTCACGGTTGGCAGGGCTAACCGCACCTTGTCGTGCATCCACAGATGCATCTCGAGCAGGTCTGGGGAGGTGATCCTCCCCCTCTATGCGGCACTGGTCAGGCCGCAGCTGGAGTACTGCGTCCAGTTCTGTGCACCGCACTTCAGGAGGGACGTGGAGAACATGGAGAGGGTCCAGAGGAGGCCACCCGCGTGATCTGGGGACTACAGGGCAGACCCTACAATAAGAGACTGCCGGACCTAAACCTGTTCAGCCTTCACAAGAGAAGGCTGAGGGGAGACCTGGTGACTGTCTATAAACTCACTAGGGGGGACCAGAAGGGTTTGGGGGAGACAGTTTCCCCAGCGCCTCCTGGCATAACGGCCACAAGTTGTTGGAGAGGAGGTTTACAGTAGACATCCGCAAGAACTACTTCACAGTCAGGGCGGCTGGGATCTGGAGCCAACTTCCAAGGGAAGTGGTGCTGGCTCCTACCCTGGGGGTCTTTAAGAAGAGGTTTGATGCCTACCTGGCTGGACTCATTTGAGTCCAGTTTTTCTCCTGCCCAGGCGGGGGGTTGGACTTGAAGATCTACAGGGTCCCTTCCGACACTACTTCTATGATTCTATGATTCCTGCCTAGGGATTTATCTTTGTATAAATTTCTTAGTCATTCCTCCACACAGCCTGTGAAAAATGGGTGTGTTTTGATCTGTTCATTATAAACATGGTGCATTAGATTCCATTGGAGTTTAGAGGCACAATTTTCAGGCCTCTTTTGAACTCAGGTTTCCAATAAGATTGGTATGGTGCCTGGTGTTTGTTATAGCTAACAGCGAGTAAAAATGTAGACCTCTTTTATTCAGAAGCCACTTACCATAAGCAGGATCTGATCATTAAAATATTCTTGATTAACAAGAGTCCACTGAACACCTGCGATGGACATTTCAGGTATTCATAGGATGTCATTTATCCATCCCAGTCCTATTATGATATTTATGCTCTTCCATTGAAGTTCTGCTAATGAGGGTAAGGCAAGGGGTGTGGTCTGGATTTCCACATCAATAAAAGTTTATCTGAATATTCATGGCACATTAAGGTTTGCAAATACATTTCTATAGGGTATAATGGTGAATCAATGAAATATCTGTAACTTTGTTATATTTTGTCTGATTCAGAGGAAACTTGCAGGGCTGGTAGCCTCTGCTAATAGCATGAAGCCTGCCAAGGTTTGAGGAGATAGGGCAGGGGTTTGGGGGAAACTGCACCTCAAGCTGCTGACAGGCAAAACACGTGCCAGGTGGGGCGAAATCTACTGCAGGCCTGGCTGCGAGGCCCTGCCAGACCATGAAGCCTGTCAGCTGTCAGAGAGAGGTGCAGGGGGAGTCTGGCTTCTGAAGCCCTGTACCTCTGGCTGCTAACAGGCAAAACTGATGACTGCTGTGGGTGCTTGTGTGACTGCATCTGTCTTGGGGCACAGGTGGGGTGAAATCTACTGCAGGCCTGGTTGCTAGGCTTCTTCTTTGATTGTTTGATTCAGTAATAAGTATTAAGAACTATGTAAAAATGTGTGCTATCTGTCTGTCTTCTCTGCTGTGATGTGTTTATTTACTATGAATTATGAATGTTAAGTGTGACTCTTTTGTCTGTTTTATTCCCTCTATGTTATTCTCTGTGTGTTGTGTGCCTGCACTGAACTCTTCTTTGATTATTAATAACTATATATGGTGTCTTTTTCTAGGATGTTCTATCAATGTGAATGTGTGACTACTACATGTACTTCTTCTGTGTTGTAATGTGTACCTAAAACGATGTATTTCTTTCTTCTAAGACCCTGAGTTCTGTTTTAGTTTCAGTCTGAATCTGACTTCTGTGTTGTCTTCAGTCTCTATGTAAACAAACTATAATAATATTAATAACTAATAACTACTATATATAATCTGACTCTCTTCTTCTTCTGTGAATATCTGATTTTTCTTCTTCTATGTGTGCATAGGAGAATAGTCAGGGAAGCACTGAGGTCCCAGAGGGGAGGGGAGCCAGATGTCCAAGAAGAGTGATTGCTCCTTAAGGAGACGATCCTCCAAGCCCAAAGGGAGGTAATCCCAACACGAATCAAAGGGAGCAGGAGGGCACACAAGCCCCCAAGGATCACCAAAAGCATCCGGGAATGTTTCCTAGCTAAAAGGGAGGTGTATACCCAATGGAAAGGAGGGGCCATCACCAGGGATGACTATACGGCAGTTGCTCAGGAATGTAGGAGGGCAGTCAGGAAGGCCAAGGCAGAGATGGGACTGAGACTAGCTTCCTGGATTAAGGTCAATAAGAAGTCCTTTTTTAAATACATAGGGGTAAAAAGGAAGTTCAGGGTAAGGTGGGGCCCCTGAAGGGCACGTTAGGAAATTTGGTCATCACACCAGATGACAAAGCCAACACATTTAATGATTCTTTGCCTCCATTCTCCTAAGCAGGGACCGGAACAGTCACCTCCCCACTGGCCCCCCCTCGGGCCTCAGGGGAGGCACACCTGGGCCAAGCATTAGTGAGGAACTATTTAGGGAACTTCTGGAGGGACTGGATGTATTCAAGTCAGCTGGTCTGGACGATCTCCACCCCCAAGTACTAAGGGAATTAGCTGAGGTCATTGCGGGACCCCTGGCATGGCTTTACAAGCACTCATGGTGCTCTGGTGTGGTGCTAGAGGACTGGAAGAGGGCCAACATGGTTCCCATCTTCAAAAAGGGGACAAAGGAGGACCCGGGAAACTATAGGCCAGTTAGTCTTACCTCGATCCTGGGCAAGCTTTTTGAGAAAATTATTCTGGTGCATATCCATGAGGGGATATCATGCGGGAGAGATCATGCTTAGGGGCAACCAACATGGGTTCATTAGTGCCATGTCCTGTCAGACCAACCTGGTGGCCTTCTATGACCAGATCACCAAATCCTTAGATGCAGGGGTAGCAGTGGACATCGTCTTCCTGGACTTTTGGAAGGCCTTCGACACTGTCTCTCACCCTGTTTTCATTAAGAAACTGGGGGGCTGTGGTGTCGACAGCCACACAGACAATTGGGTCACCAACTGGCTGGAGGGCCGCACCCAGAGAGTGGTGGTGGAGGGGTCATTTTCGACATGGAGGGATGTGGGCAGTGGGGTCCCCCAGGGCTCGGTTCTCAGGCCTGCACTGTTCAACATCTTCATCAGTGACTTGGACGAGGGGGTAAAAAGCACCTGTTCAAATTTGCTGATGACACTAAGATGTGGGGGGATGTGGACACGGTAGAAGGGAGGAATAGGCTGCAACTGGACCTAGAACAGTTACAAGATGGGATTCAACACTGACAAGTGCAAAGTGCTGCACCTGGGGAAGAACAACCAGGAGCATACTTACAGGCTGGGGAACTCCATTCTGGTCAGCACAGAGGTGGAAAAGAATCTTGGAGTCACCATTGACTCCAAGATGAACATGGGCCGGCAGTGTGGGGATGCGGTCAGGAAGGCCAACCGTACCTTGTCATGCATCCACAGATGCATCTCGAGCAGGTCCAGGGAGGTGATACTTCCCTTTGATGCAGCACTGGTCAGGCCGCAGCTGGAGTACTGCATCCAGTTCTGGGTGCTGCACTTCAGGAGGGATGTGGACAACATGGAGAGGGTCCAGAGGAGGCCACTCGCATGATTAGGGGGCAGCAGGGCAGGCCTTATGAGGAGAGTTGGCAGGACTTGGACCTGTTCAGCCTCCACAAGAGAAGGGGATCTTGTGGCCTGTTACAAACTAGTCAGGGGGGACCAGCAGGCACTGAGGAAGTCCCTGTTCCCCTGAGCACTGCCAGGAGTGACCAGGAATAATGGTCACAAGCTGGCAGAGGGTAGGTTTAGGCTAGATATCAGGAGGCGCTACTTCACGATCAGGGTGGCTAGGGTCTGGAACCAACTTCCAAGAGAAGTGGTGCAGGCTCCTACCTTGGGGGTCTTTAAGAGGAGGTTAGATGAACACCTTGCTGGGGTTGTTTGACCCCAGTACTCTTTCCTGCCATAGCAGGGGGTCGAACTAGATGATCTGCTCAGGTCCCTTCTGACCCTAGAAACTATGAAACTATATTATAAGTGTGTGTGTGTGTGTGTGTGTGCGCACGCAATATGTGTGCCTCCCTGCACAGTGATGGATTAATCTGGCAGGGAAAACAGAGCTTTCTTTTTTCAAAGTTTGCAAAAAAAAAAAAGAAAAAGAGGAAATAAAAATTGAAATAAATGAATTGATTCATTTTAAGAGATGCTAAGCTAAAATAAGCTAAGCTAAATCCTACCCAATCCTTTCTAACAACAAAAAGGACCAGGCAAGTAGCAGCTGCTGACTATAAAGTAAGCCAGGCAGTGCACAGTACCTTTCTCACTTTGTTCCCCAGACAGAACTAGCTTACACAGCACAGCAAGCCTGCACACGGAGGCTTTTTTGCTGTTTCTATGTTCCTCCCCTAAGACACTGTAATTGGAAAGGCAGTCAGAGAGCAATACTGCTCACTGGCCACCTAGACATGTCAGTTTTCCCCGCCCTGCTCTTCACCCCCGCTGCCCCTCCCTCTTCTAAGTTTCTGTTTCCCCATACAGACAGCCCTCTGAATATCTGACTCTTCAAATATTTTCCAAATCTTTTCTGAATTGATTTGGAAGCTCTCTGGGGGGTTGCAAGCAACTTAAAAAGCAGTTACATTGGGGAGGGGTGTTGTGGTGTTGCAGCAGCATGTGGCGGAGTTGGCACACTGCTTCTCATGTACCCCTGTTTCTCTGTACTGCCACTGCATTTCCAGGGTCATGGCATCAGAAACATAGAGAAGATATGGGGTATATATAGATTTCATAGATTTCATAGACTTTAAGGCTGGAAGGGACCTTGGAAGATTATCGAGTCCAGCCCCCTGCCCGAAGTTAGGAAGTCAGTTGGGGTCATAGGATCCCAGCAAGATAAGCATCAATTTTTTCTTGAAGGTGTTCAATGTAGGTGCTTGAACCACCTCCAACAGCAGGCTATTCCAGACCTTCGGGGCTTGGACAGTAAAGAAATTCTTCCTTATGTCTAGCCTGAAACAATCTTGCACGAGTTTATAACCATTCAACCTCATCATCCCTTGGGGCGCTCTGGTGAACAGACGTTCCCCCATAAACTGGTGGTCACCCCGATAAATTTACAGGTGGCCATTGGATCACCCCTAAGCCTGCACTTTTCCAGGCTGAAGAGCCCCATGGCTCTCAGCCTGTTGTCGTATGGTCTTTTTTCCTGACCTCTGATCATGTACATGGCTCTTCTATGGACTTCTTAAACTACTTCACTTCCTTTTTGAATTGTGGGGCCCAAAACAGGACACAGCACTCCAGCTGCGGCCTCACCAAGGCCAAGTACAAGGACAGAATGACATCCCAGGATTTCCTTGAGAAGGATCTATGGATGCAAGCCAGCTTTTTGGTCACTTTACTAGCTGCAGCATCACGTTGAAGGCTCATGTTCATCTTGTGGTCAAAGATGTTGAACAGTATAGGTCCAAGGACAGTGCCTTGGGGGACCCCACTGGTCACAGGACATCATGATGATTGACTTCTATCAAGCACTACCCTCTAAGTCCAACCACAGAGCCAATTCCCCAGCCAGTGGATCGTGGTGCACCCAAGGCTGCAGTTGGCCAGTTTTGCCAAGAGACAATCATGGGATACCAGATTGAGGGCTTTTCTTAAGTCAATATATATAACGTCCATCTTCTCTCCCTCATCCAGGTGATAGGTCACCTGGTAATAAAGGAAATAAGATTGGTCCAGCAAGATCTACCTTCAACAAACCCATGCTGGCTATCCCTCAGGATGTTGCCATCAGCCATTCTGTTAAGAATTGCCTGTTTGTTAATCTTTTCCAAGACCTTCCCCGGGATAGAGGTCAGGCTGATGGGCCTGTAGTTTTCCAGACAAAGACATGTTGGCTATCTCATTGTCATATTTAATGTTCTAAAAATTAGGATATGTACTGTAGCACAAAGACCTGAATCTTTTCCATCCCAAATCTGGTCCACCCCACAGATCACTACCCTATTCTCCTTGTTCACATGGGCAATGATGACATGGTGAGAAACAACCCTGGAAAGATCATGAGTGATTACAAAGCGAAGGTAAGGGATCTAAGAGCACAAGATGGGGGCGAAGCTTAGGGATCTAAGAGCACAAGTGGTCTCCTTCTCAATCCTCCCAGTTAGAGGCCAAGGCCGTCAGAGAAAGGAATATATTGAAAATGTCAACCTAAGGCTTCAGAGATGGTGTTACCATGCTGGTTTGGATTCGTCAACCTGGGTAGGCAGCTCATGAGACTGATCATATGTATAGGCAGGTGTCTACTACCCATTCCCCTTTTTCCTAAGGACTTGCCTGCCACAACTAAGGAGATGGTAAAAGATTGGAAGTTAATCCCTGAGGGGAGGGCGTGAGAAGTACCAGACCACCCAGGTGTTAGCTCTACCAAATGCTTCTTTATTGAAGTTAATACAATGTAGCAGACCATGCTAATTGCCTCATTAGCATGGAAGTGGCTGTTCTGTCACTTGGCTGATTGCAGCTTGCCTATTGATTTTCTCCAGCTCATGGCTGCCTTCCTGCCATTCTGATCAGGAGACAGTTGTTTCTGGGGTCTTTTTCTCTGGGGGAGTGTTCCCAGACCCTTAGGCCTCTTGCCAGTGGCCTGCCATCTACTGCCCTCTGTGTAAGTATCTCCCACCTCACTGGACTGACGTCAATCTTCTGTGCCCCTGCTCATGGTGTCTTCTGTTGCTCTGTCATCCCTGCATTGAACCTCTCTTTTTCTCTCCAGTGCCCTGAGGGCAACCATTTGATGTCTGGCTCTGCCTTTTATGTGTGGCAGTGGCCAAAATCACCCTCTTTTTTTCCTGGTATGCTTACCCCCACACCACTCTGTCCCAGATCTCCTATTCACCCTTGTCCCAGGTTTCCATAGTAACAGGTGTTCTGCCCAAGCCCCTGTTACAACATGCAAAGGATGGTATCTACCGCAAGGACAGAAGGAAAAAACTCTTCTTCATAAGACTCATATTTCTTCTGAGGAGGGCCTTAAACTAGACAAGCCTGGAGGAGTGGAGGAAGATTCCATTGCTGAGCATAAATCCACTCCTGGCCATAAATCCTCTGATCAAGATGACCCAGAAGAGGGTATTTATGGAGGGGGGTGGGGATCCAGATAACCATCAACACCCAGGGAAACTTGCAGAGGTACAGAAAACCTGAGATGACTCAGCTCAGCTGAGTAGGCTCAGCTGTCTTTATGGGAATGCCAGAAGCATGGACAACAAATAGGATGAACTGGCACTCCTTCTGGCAGCTGATGAATTTGGCCTCATTGGACTAATGGAGATGTGGTGGGCTGATACATATGACTGGGCAGTGGATATGGAGGGCTACAGACTCTATATGAAGGATGGAGTCAGGAAGAACGGTGGAGGAGTGGCCCTTTATGTGAAAGAGTGGTAACCTCCCTGCAGGTTACATATGATGATAGGGGGAAGTCCCTTGAGACTGTTTGAGTTAGGATACAAGAGGGCTTGGAAGAAGGGGACCTGATGGTGGGGGTCTACTGTAGGCTTCCCTACCAAGAAGAGGAGAGCAACCAGGCTTTCTACAGGGAATTGACTGAAGCAGCCTGTACTAAAGACTTGATTGTCATGGGTGACTTCAACTACCCTGACATCTGTTGGGAAAACCATTCAGCTAGCTCCAGCAGATCAATCAACTTCTTGGTAGCTATAGATGGCTTGTTCTTGATACGGGCTGTGGAGAGGCAGAGTAGGAGTAAAGCCACTTTGGGCTTGCTTCTGACCAAAGGAGAAGACAGGGTAGGTGACCTGAGAATTGGAGGTGCTCTCAGTGACAATGACCATGACTTGATTAGATTCACCATCCACCAAAAGGCTAGGAATTCTACCAGAAGAAGAGAAGTCCTTGACCTCATAGGGGTGGACTTTGGTAAACTCAGAAGTCTAGTTGGAAAGGCCCTTTGCAGCCAGTGACTGGATGACTTGGGAGCTCAGGAATGATGGTGCTTCCTTAAGGAGGCTATTCTCACTGTTCAAAAAGAGGCCATGACTACATGGTCAAAAAGAGAGAAAGGGGCCAGGAGAACTGCCTGGCTCAATTGAAACATAAGGGAACTTCTCAAAGAAGAAAAAAGAAGCATACATGAAATGGGAAAACCGCCCCCCAAAAACAAAAACAAAACAGGTCAGCATCCAGAGAAGAGTATGCTAGTGACCAAAAGAAAAGAAAAATCAATCTATAGGTACAAAGGGAGCAAGAAAAAAATCAAGCTCTACTGTGCTACCCCTACTGAATAAGGAGGGGAAGCCCACAGTTAGTCCCCACAGAAAGGCAGAGCTCCAATTGGAGAGACTTCCTCAGCCTGATGAAGGGTTCTTAAACCTGAAAGCTTGCTAAAATTTTTTCCCCAGCTATTTAAGTTGGTCTAATAAAAGATATCAGATTCACCCAAAGAACCTTGTCTGCCTACGTCCTTAGATCAACACCGCTACAACCTACACCCCTTAATACTTACTTTGCATCAGTATTCCTGAAACTAGGTGGCAACTCATCACCTGTCCAGAGGCCCAGCAGTCCACACAAAATCAGCCCTGAATAGGTGAAGATACTCTTGGATCATCTGGACATTTTCAAGTCAGCTGGGCCAGACCTGCATCCAAGAGTGCTGAAGAAACTGGCTGAGCTCACAGCGATGCCTCTGGTGAGGCTAGTCAAAGGGTCATGGAACTAAGGAAGTGCCCTGAATGACTGGAAGAAGGCTAACATGCTACCCATCTTTAAGAAAGGAAAGAGGAATGATCTTGCTAACTATAGGCCAGTCAGTCTGACTTCAATTCTGGGAAAAATCTTTGAAAAAAACGTTAAGGAGGCCATCAACCACAAGCTCACAACTTGTGGGGTTCTGAGCAACAACCGGCATGGCCTTGTTGAGGGGAGGTCATGCATAATGAACTTGTTGTCCTTTTATGATGTGGTAACCAATCAGCTGGACATGGGACAGGAGGTGGACATCAACTACCTAGATTTCAGGAAAGCCCTCAGTACTTTTTCCCATGAAATCTTCACAAGTAAGTTGGAGACTACTGGCCTAGACCAGCCTACAGTCTACAGGCTACAGTGAGGTGCATTGACAACTGGCTTAGCAGCTGATCTTAGCAAGTGGTAATTGATGGGGTGGCCTCATCCTGGAGCGCCATCTCTAGTGGTGTCACCCAGGGATCAGTGCTTGCACCTGTGCTCTTTAACACCTTTATCAATGACCTGGATGAGGGTGTGAAAAGCACAATGATTAAGTTTTCAGATGACACCAAGCTGTGGTGTAAAGTGGGCACGTCTGAGGACAAGATAAGGGCCCAGGATGACCTTGACAGGCTGGTCCTATGGGCTTAAAGCAATCAGATGAGGTTCAATAGGAACAAGTGCAAGGTCCTTTATCTGGGTAACAAGAACCTTTACCACATCTATACTATGGGATGTGGTCCACTGGCTGTCACTGCATCTGAAAGGGACCTGGGGGTGACAATTGACCAGAGGGTGAATATGAGACAACAGTGTGATGAAGTTGCCATCAGAGCAAATAGCACTCTTGTGTGTATCAGCTGATGCATTGCCAATAGATCCTGTGGCATTGGTGAGGCTGCAGCTGGAGTCCTGTGTCCAGTTCTGGGCAATGCACCTCTGGAGGAGTTTGTGACCCCTTGCGGAGCTGTTCCCAAAGACGCAGTCGCTGTCTGTCTCAAAATTTATTCAGCATGCTGGGCACCCTGAGCAAGCTCAGAGGCCCCGAATAAAACTGTTAGAGGTGATTTATAGTTTACAGACAAGATGCGCGCGCAGGTGGGAATTTTCCACTGTGAAAGAAAACAAGATATCAGGTCAGTGTGAGAAAACTCTTAATTGTTTCAAAACTGGTTTTTGGCTGCATGCTAACTAATAGGGAGGGGGGACTACATTCTGATTGTTTCAGACTTCAAGGCGACTAGGATTTGTCTTATCAGCCTGTCCTTGAAGCACTGAATCTGCTTTATTGTTAAGTTCTACACTATTATTTATGGTCTTGTTAGTAAATTTCTACACACTTCAAGAAGGATGTGGACAAGCTCAAAAGGGTGCAGAGAAGGGCCACCAAATGATGAAGGGTCTGGGGGACAGGCCTTAGGAGGAGAGACTTTGGGATCTGGTTTTGTTCAGTCTGAGTAAAAGAAGACTGAGGGGTGACTTGATAGCCACCTATAAATATGTTATGGGAAAACACCAGGATCTAGAAGGTAACTTTTCAGAAAAGCACCCCCTGGTAGGATGAGGCCTAATGGGCACAAACTAGTTCAGGAAAAGTTTTGGCTGGATAAAGGAAAGCTTCTCTTCTGTATGGGTAACTAGTATCTGGAACACACTTCAGCAGAGGTGGTGCAGTCGTCATCCTTGGCAGTGTTCAAGAGGAGGCTGGAGAAGCCTCTCATTAAGCTTGTTTGAGCCCAATTACCTCCTGCCCATGGTAGGGAACTGGACTTGATGATCTTACAGGTCCCTTCCCGTCCTTCTTTCTATGATTCTAGGATTTGTAATGAATTCCTTTTGGTTGAAAGTGCCAATGGAAGATGGGCAGGGGGCAGATTAGTCTGGACAGGCCCTGCATAAAATACAGTGCCCATTAGATACAGGATACTGGTCTGGATGAACCTGAGTCCTGACCCGGTAAATGGAATTTGTGATGTTTTTCTGTTCTGCAGAGAAAGGCAGTTAATTATGTAAACCACGTTAGTCTGAAGTCAGGCAGAAGGCAGGATAGATCTGCACTTTTTATTGCCCAACTTCAGGCATGTGCAGTAACCTCAAGATGTGAAGGACCAGAGTCAGTGTATAAAGGGAGGAAAATCATAGTTGTTGATAATCTTGGGCTTTTTGGTTCTGGCACAGACTATAAAGCTACTGTCAATGAATTTCAAAATTGCATGACTCTGTTGTCACTAGGGATTAAATCTCTGATTAAAAATTGTGAGAATGAGTGCATTGCCTTTGACAATAAAGCAGCATGAAAAGAACGGGAATCTGAGGCTTCTGAGCTGATTAATATGATTGACAATGTTGTGAAGGGAAATGGCACAACACTGGCTTACACTAAAGCTATATTAAAAATAGAAACCCTTTTGCATAAAAAAAATGTGTTGCATCCTGGAGGTGATGAGGTCCTGGACCAGAGGGTTTTGCATCTCTGTTGCACCTTGCACATTTTGCAGTAGTTTTGCAGTGTTCACTTTCTGACATCTCTGGGCCCTTGTATACAATATGTGTTGTTTAGATGCACATTACAAAATGGCACCAAAAATCAGTTTCTCTAGGTAAGTCACATGTGAAAATACACGTTCCCTTTTTTTTATCATGGTACATTTTCATAGTTTCATAGTTTCATAGTTTCTAGAGTCAGAAGGGACCTGAGCAGATCATCTAGTCTGACCCCCTCCCATGGCAGGAAAGAGTACTGGGGTCAAACGACCCCAGCAAGGTGTTCATCTAACCTCCTCTTAAAGACCCCCAGGGCAGCAGCCAGCACCACTTCTCTTGGAAGCTGGTTCCAGACCCTAGCCGCCCTGACTGTGAAGTCGCGCCTCCTGATATCTAACCTAAATCTACTCTCTGCCAGCTTGTGACCGTTATTCCTGGTCACTCCTGGCGGTGCTCGGGGGAACAGGGACTCCCCCAGTGCCTGCTGGTCCCCCCTGACTAGTTTATAACAGGACACAAGATCCCCCCTCAGCCTTCTCTTTTGGAGGCTGAACAGGTTCAGGTCCTGTAGCCTCTCCTCATAGGGCCTGCACTTCTGTCCCCATGATCATTTTGATTTGTCATTACAAGTTAGACCACCTCCAACATGTTTTAGTTTTACCATGGCTATCTGTTCCACCAGGTTTCATTTTATTGTGACACTTTTGTGACATATATTTTCACATACAGCTAAAATCACCATTTTCCCAGTTTTGACATGATTTGTCCACCAGGTGCCACTTGGATTCTCTGTGAAATCCATGTAATTTTCAGTTAAGTTGGTAGCATCCCGGTGTAATGCATACCTTTACATAGTAGGTTGAAAAGATCAAAATCGTTCTGACCATGGATCAGGCAAATCATTTCCTGAATGTGTGAATCAGTTTAATTAGAATTATTTTTTTGAATTGTGTAATGTTCCCACTTACTAGTCAAATGCTTTACAGAGTACCCGTGCAAGTAATCCTCCCCTCAATTCACCAGCCACAGTTTGATGGAAGCAAATTCAAAGGAATGATTCAATGGTGTAAATACAGAAGTCCCCACTTGGGGTACTCACGGCTCTTGGAGTGGTTGATATTGGGGCTCCACCTCTTGTACAGCCCAGCCACTCACCAGCTGTTGGTGTTGAGATGATAAGAATGGATGTTGCACTTAACCCTGGTCCAGTCACAGTCTTTGACAATGAATGTGTGGCTTGAACATTGAGGGTAACCTGGGTGACAGTGACCATGAAATTATCAGGTTCACTGTCTGCCAAAAGACTGACAAATCAATCAGCAAGATTGAAGTCCTGGACTTCAGAAATGCTGACTTAAACAGGCTCAGGGCATTAGTAGAGGAGGTGATGCAGGACCAGGAAGGGAAGGTGAATGGGGTGCATGAAGAGTGGTCATTGCTCAAGGATACGATCCTCAAAACACAAAAGAAAACTGTTCCTGCAAAGAGGAAAGGTAGCAGAAGGGCTGGCAAGCCCTCCTGGCTTAATAAGGATATTATGGTCCTCTTAATAAAGAAAAAGAGGTGTATGCACCGTGGAAGCTAGGGATAGTCCTCAAGGAGGGCTGTACAATAGTGGCCAGGACTTGTAGGGAAATGATCAGGAAAGCCAAGGTGGTGACTGAGCTTAGGTTAGCCACGGGAGTCAGGGACAATAAGAAATACTTTAGGTTTGTAGGCCGTAGAAGAAAAACAAATGGAAGTGTGGGACCCCTGCTTAACACATCAGGACAGCTGGTAATTGCCATTCAGGAAAAAACTGAACTCTGGAATACCCACTTTGCTTTGGTATTTCACTGGACCAAGGGGAAAGTCAAGTGAGATAAGGATCATAGGGGGCATGGTGGGAATGACAGCCTACCCACTGTGGATTCTGAGTGGGTGCAATACCAACTAGAAAAGCTAGACATTTATAAGCCAGCAGGACTGGATGGACTTCATCTGAATTGCTGAAAAAGCTGACTGAGGTCATTGCAGGACCCCTGGCAAAGTTTTTCAGAATTTGTGGCTCACAGGGGAGATCCCTGAGGTCTGGAAGAGGGCCAACATTATACCCATCTTCAAGAAGGGCAAGAGGGAGGACCTGGGCACCTATAGGTCAATCAGTCTAATCTCCATCCCAGGGAAAATCCTGGAAAAGCTCATTAA
This sequence comes from Crocodylus siamensis, assembly GCF_052110815.1. Lineage (NCBI taxonomy): Eukaryota > Metazoa > Chordata > Crocodylia > Crocodylidae > Crocodylus > Crocodylus siamensis. The sequence continues at coordinate 206,189,288 of NC_143399.1, forward strand.
AGAATCTATGTGCGATAAGCTATGGAAAGTAAGATTTTGAATGACAGCCAGCATGGCTTTGTCATGGGTAGGTTTTGTATTACCAATCTCATCTCCTTCTACGACCAGGTGTCTCACCACCTGGGCATGGGAAATGAGGTAGAGGTTTTATACCTAGACTTCCAAAAGGCTTTTGATTGAGTATCCCATGATATCCTTGTGGGAAAACTGGAAGATTGTGGGCTCAGCTGCTTGATGGTTAAGTGAGTGGGAAACTGGCTCCAGGGTAGGACCCAGAGAGTTCTCATGAATAGATCTGTGTCATCCTAGTGCTAAGTGGTCAGTGGTGTCTCTCTGGGGTCTGTGTTTGGATGAGTGCTTTCCAACATATTTATCAATGAATTGGATGGGGAAGTGAAAAACTTGCTGGCCAAGTTCACAGATGACACCAAATTATGGGGCAGTGTGGTCATGTCAGAAGATAGGTTGCAGATACAGGAAAACCTGGGCAGGCTTGAAAGTTGGGCAGACTGGAGCCAGATGAAGTTTAACATTTCCAAGTGGAAGGTGCTTCATCTGGGGCCAAACAACCCTCAACATACATACAGGCTCAGTGGTGACAGCTTGACTTGCATCACAGCTGAAAGGGACCTAATGGTAGTGATTGACCATCGCATGAGTAAGAGCCATCAGTGCAATGCGGTGGTCAGCAGGGCAAATAACACACTGGCATGCATCAACTGACGAACCTTGTGTAAAACTAAGGACGTGATACTTTCGCTGTACTCAAGACTGGTGAGACCACAGTTGGAGTACTGCATCCAGTTCTGGGTGTTGCACTTCAACAAGGTCATGGAAAAGCTTGAGAAAGTCCTGAGAAGAGCCATGCATATGATCAGAGACTTGCAAGGCAAGCCATATGAGGGAAGGCTGAGGAACTTGGGTCTCTTCAGCCTAAAAAAGAGAAGGCTGAGAACATCTTGGTAGCAGCTTAACACTGCACCAGGGGAATACATCAAGGGTTTGGTGAACAACTGTTCACCAGGGCACCCAAGGGGAAAACCAGGAGCAATGGCCACAAACTCCTGGAAGGCCATTTCAGGCTTTACACTAGGAAAAACTTCTTCACAGTTGGGGTGTCTAGACTGTGAAATAAGCTGCCTCCAGAGTTCATGCAATCACCTACCCAGGAAATCTTCAAAAGGAGACTAGACAGTCACTTCACTGGGATCACCAGACCCCAGTTGTCTTTCCTGCCTAGTGTAAGGGGCCTAGCTTTACCATCTAAAACTGGCTCTCTCCCCCATAACTCATGAACTAGGAAAGGCCTGCCTCCAGAGGGAATCTCCAACAGCCTTGGGATGATGCTTGTGAGTAAGCTACTCAAGATCTGGTTAGATATATAGCTGGCAGTAACTCAGATGCGTGATCAAAAGGCTACCTCAGCCAGACTATTTCGCTTTATGGGATTTCTATGAGATTCCTCTATCTTGTACCCTATTTTCACCCTACTCCTGCAATCAATAAAGTTCTCCTTGGTGACCAGTGTAGGAGACTTATTGAGGGGTGGGTCTAAATTATGCCTAAGTGGCCCCTTAGGTCTGCAGACTAAGGGAGACTTTCCTTTTTGGCCCCAATTTGGGGAAGTGCCTGTGTTTCCCCAAGGACATAGGGCTGAGACAGTCCCTTCTCGGGGTGGTGGCAGCTTACATTACCCCCAGGCTAGCAAGTGTGCTCCAGGAAGGGGAACAGCCAGACGTGAGGCACCCCTAGGGAGGCACTCAGAGCTTGGAAGGTGGTCGGGCGCAGTGAGGTGGGTGGCTAAACAAAGGAGCACCGCCTACTGGCCCGCCAAAGTGCCTATCTTAAAGAAAAACTGGCCAATTGTGGTCTTGGGTCCACCATGATCTGCTGGCTGGGAAATTGGCTCTGTGGTCAGACCCAGAGGGTAGTAATTGATGGAACTCACTCATCATGGTGTCCTGTGACCATTGGGGTCCCCCAAGGCTCTGCCCTTGGACCCATATTGTTTAACATCTTCATTAATGATGTGGACATTGGAGTCAGGAGTGGACTGGCCAAGTTCATCGATGACACCAAATTTAGGGTGCAAAGCATCCACACCAGAAGATAGGCAGTTGATCCAGGCAGACCTGGACAGGCTCAGCAAATGGGTGGACGAGAACCTGATGGTGTTTAACACTGAAAAACGCAAGGTTCTCCACCTTGGGAAGAAAAACCTGCAGCATCCTTACAGGCTCAGCAGTGCTACGCTGGCAGCACTATAGAAGAAAGAGACTTGGGGGTCATCATTGACCACAAGATGAACATGAGCCTGCAATGCGATGCTGCGGCTAGTAAAGCAACCAAAACACTGTCTTGCATCCATAGATGCTTCTCAAGCAAATCCCTTGTACTTGGCCTTGGTGAGGCTGAAGCTGGAGTACTGCGTCCAGTTTTGGGCTCCACAATTCAAAAAGGATGTGGAGAAGCTTGAGAGAGTCCAGAGAAGAGCCACGTGCGTGATCAGAGGTCAGGAAAGCAGACCTTATGATGACAGGCTGAGAGCCATGGGGCTCTTTATCCTGGAAAAGTGCAGGCTCAGGGGTGAGCTGATGGCCACCTATAAGTTTATCAGGGGTGACCACCAGGATCTGGGGGAACGTCTGTTCACCAGAGCGCCCCAAGGGATGACGAGGTCGAACGGTCACAAACTCCTGCAAGACCGTTTCAGGCTGGACATAAGGAAGAATTTCTTTCCTGTCCGAGCCCCCAAGGTCTGGAACAGTCTGCCAGCGGAGGTGGTTTAAGCACCTACATTGAACACCTTCAAGAGCAAATTGGATGCTTATCTTGCTGGGATCCTATGACTCCAGCTGACTTCCTGCCCTTTGGGTGGGGGGTGGACTTGATGATCTTCCAAGGTTCCTTCTAGCCCCAACGTCTATGAAATCTATGAAATGAAATCTATGAAATCTTGTGTAGGTTCAAAATCAATCCAGAACACTACCGGAAACTATTTAGGATAAAAAAGGGGATAGAGGAGAGGTGACCCTGGATCCTGTTCAGCTATTGCAAGAACTCCTGAACAAGTGGGCAAACCCTGCAGTTTATGATCAGGATGCCTTGTTAGATCAGATAGTATTGGAGTAATTCCAGAATGATCTTGAGGAGCGGACACAGTGCTGGGTCTGCCAACACTCACCAGGCCCTTGTGAAGAGGCCATTAAAGTAGCTGACGCCTTCGCCACATCAGAAGTGGGATGCAGTTGAGAAAGGCAGATCCCTAGCCCAGTGACCCCACACCCTCAGGAGGGGGAAAGAAGATGAATCCTTAGTAGGGGCAGACCCAGAGATACAGTATGCTTTTGATGCAGGAGGACAGGATATTTCTAACTAGTGATGGAAGCCTGACAACCCTTCAAAGGGGCCAGGACAAACGAATAGATTGTGGGTACATATTCAGCAGGGGCAACATCATCTGAAGCTGCCCATTCATGGAGGCATGGTTGGGGAACTGCCCCGTTAGGGCCAAGCTAGACTCCGGATACGCCCAGTCATTAGGGAGAGCAGACCTCATCGCTTCCCAGAGGAACTGCAAGGCATCTCCCATCAAAATGGCCTGTCTCCATGGAGAGGCAGAACAGGTGGAGTGACAGTGGATTTGGCTCTGGGTGATGGAGCACAAAGGGAAACTGCTGGTCAGAGTGTGCAGTGTGGTTGGCCAGTGAAACTGGGTGCTGCCGCCTGGTATTGGGGAGCTGGGGAAGGGAACTGAGATTGATCGCTCAGTTCTCCTCCCCAGAGCTGGGATCAATCAGGCTGAGGAAGGGCTCAATTCCCCTCCCCAGCCCTATGATCGGGCTGGGGAAAGCAACTCAGCCCAGTTAAGCTGAGTTCCCCTTCCCAGTGCTATGATCAGGCTGGGGAAAGGAGAGCTTCAAATCAATTTAGACCTTTTAATTGGTCCCCTGATTCGATTCAGATTTGGAGATTCAACCTCCAAATTGGGCCATATGTCCTGCGAACTGAATCAGCACCTGAAGCTTTGCATAGCCCTAGTATTTACTCCTTCAGGAGTATTTTCTTTTCATGTGTCATGAACAAATCACTATCAGAACTTCCTTTCTAAACAGGTCAGGCCCCTTCCATGTTTCCATGCAGAGCATTCTTCAGTCCTCCAGTCACTTCCAGGTTTCCAACATCCTGTTTGAACATGGACACATGAGCTGATTGTAGAGATCCAGCCATCAGTCCCCCCAGGGATTTTTGCAGTAGAAAAGACATGAGCATGTCCAAATCCTTGTGGTCAGGACCCAGACCCCTGTCTCTGCTCTGCAGGCAGCAGGAATTCCTTCTTTGTTCGTCCCATGACTCCAGAAGCTGCTTCCAACTTCTCCAGCCTTTACACGTAAGGTAACACACAGGGAGCTGAGCCCTTCCCCGTATCAACCTTTTATTAGACTTTGTCATCTCCCTTCTTTTATCTGTCTGTTGTCCAATGAATCCCCTTTTCCAAAGTCTGGGAAGCAATGATCCTGGTTTGTTTGTACCCCTATGATCTGTGATTTGTCTCACCACATTCGGCTGTGCATTTATCTTCCAACTATTCTTTTCTCTCCCATGATTTTCTATCCCTGAAAAACATCCTTGTTGAGTGAGGGCTGGCCCTGGGCTCCAGAGACTGGGCGGGTCCAGCTTTTGGAGAGTGCCGCCCAAAAGTTCAGTGCATTCACTTTCAGTTGCTCTCATTTTCTTTGCTGAGATGGTAGGAGCAGCCCTTCAATCAAGGGTAGTGTCAGGAGCTCTTCTGTCCAGCCAGGACTAGGACTGCCTGGGTAAGCACCTAAGTAAATGTAAATGTCAGAATGTAAGGAGATTGGTCCATAGGAATGAGAGTCGTGCCTGTTTTTATTCGTCCTTGTTCTGTAGCAGTGTGTCTTCCAGGCTGCTGACTCAGGCATGCAGCTGGTCTAGGAAACTGTAAGGGCTGCAGTAAGTAGGGTTTGCATTTAGTACCAAAACCTGTAGGAAAAACCTCAGGTGCTGCTAAATTCCTTTCCCTTTTGGCTGTAAAACTTACAGCTCTGTGGCCTCTTGGTGTTTGGTGATGGGTAGAGTGGCTCTTCTGGATGCTGCCCTCCATGGGGACGTGCTGAATTGATAGATCAAACAATAGACAGGATTTTTTAATCTGAGTATTATGTTTCTGGGGACTTTGGAATGTGATCCTTGACCTCAGTCCTCAGTGTTTTGAATGCATTTTGCTCCATAGTTACAGCTCCATTTTCTGATTAGATTTCCTGATTGAAGGACTTTCTCTCCTCTGCCATCAGAACATAATTTACTCCATCTGGTTTGCATTAAGATGACTTTATTTTAGGGTCTGGCCATCATTGCTGATATTTTCATGGAACTGCAGGACTTCACCTGTTGCGGTTTTGGCAAAAAAAATCTAGTATCAAGATATTCATAATAAAATGATGAGACTTTGTAAAAGCAAAATCAAGCAGATTTTTAGTGTTTTTTCTCTGCCCTGTTACCTGCTCACCAGCAAGAGAGAGAGAACACCTGAGGGTTAGACAACTGACAAATCTCCCCCTCCCCCTCTCCTTTTCATAGATTTCATAGATTTCATAGACATTAGGGCTGGAAGGGACCTCAGGAGATCATCGAGTCCAGCCCCCCACCCAAAGGGCAGGAAGTCAGCTGGGGTCATAGGATCCCAGCAAGATAAGCATCCAATTTGCTCCTGAAGGTGTTCAATGTAGGTGCTTGAACCACCTCCGCTGGCAGACTGTTCCAGACCTTGGGCGCTCGGACAGTAAAGAAATTCTTCCTTATGTCCAGCCTGAAACGGTCTTGCAGGAGTTTGTGACCGTTTGACCTCGTCATCCCTTGGGGCGCTCTGGTGAACAGACGTTCCCCCAGATCCTGGTGGTCACCCCTGAGAAACTTACAGGTGGCCATCAGATCACCCCTGAGCCTACGCTTTTCCAGGCTAAAGAGTCCCGTGGCTCTCAGCCTGTCATCATAAGATGTGTTTTCCTGACCACTGATCAAGCGTGTGACTCTCCTCTGGACTCTCTCAAGCTTCTCCACATCCTTTTTGAATTGTGGAGCCCAAAACTGGATGCAGTACTCCAGCTGCGGCCTCACCAAGGCCGAGTACAAGGGGAGAATGACGTCCCGGGATTTGCTCGAGAAGCATCTATGGATGCACGCCAGCATTTTGGTCGCTTTCCTAGCCGCAGCATCGCATTGGAGGCTCATGTTCATCTTGTGGTCAATGATGACCCCCAAGTCTCTTTCTTCTGTAGTGCTAGCCAGTGTAGCACTGCCGAGCCTATAAGGATGCTGCAGGTTTTTCCTCCCAAGGTGGAGAACCTTGCATTTTTCGGTGTTAAACACCATCAGGTTCTCGACTGCCCATTTGCTGAGCTTTTCCAGGTCAGCCTGGATCAGCCGCCTGTCTTCTGGTGTGGATGCTTTGCCCCAAAGTTTGGTGTCATCGGCGAACTTGGCCAGTCCACTCCTGACTCCAGTGTCCACATCATTAATGAAGACGTTGAACAGTATGGGTCCCAGGACAGAGCCTTGAGGGACCCCACTGGTCACAGGGCACCACGATGAGTGACTGCCATCAATCACAACCCTCTGGGTCTGACCACGGAGCCAATTTCCCAGCCAGCGGATCGTGGTGGAGCCAAGGCCACAACTGGGCAGTTTCGCCAAGAGGTGATCATGGGATACCAGATCAAAAACTTTTTTGAAGTCAAGATATATGACATCAATCTCTTCTCCCTCGTCCAGGTGATAGGTCACCTGGTCATAGAAGGAAATGAGATTGGTCAAACAAGACCTACCCACAACAAACCTGTGCTGGCTATCCCTTAGGATGTTAGCCTGGGCCAGTCCCTCAAGGATGGCCTCCTTAATAAACTTTTCTAAGATCTTCCCCAGGATAGAAGTCAGGCTAATGGGCCTGTAGTTAGCCGGATCCACTCTCCTCCCTTTCTTGAATGTGGGCACCACATTGGCCTTCTTCCAGTCTTCGGGCACTACACCAGAGCACCAGGAGCTCTCGAAGACCTGTGCCAGGGGCTGGGCTATGACTCTCGCCAGCTCCTTGAGTACCCTGGGGTGCAGATTGTCAGGGCCGGCTGACTTGAAGGTATCCAGCTTCTCAAGATGTTCCTTCATGAGGTCAGCATTTATGGAGGATAGGGGATCCCCAACACCTGGATCTCCCTGTCCCATAGCAGACATGGGCTTCCCGTGGGACTGATGAAAGACTGATGCAAAGTACCTATTTAATAGGTTGGCTTTTTCCTGGGCATCAGTCAGTTCCCGGGCGAACTCCTGGTCAAGCGCCTCTCCCCATCATCCTGGTGTGCAGTGTCTGGACCAGGGATGGGCAATTATTTTGGGTGGAGGGTCACTTAATGAGTTTTGGTGAACTGTCAAGGGCTGCATGAGTAGCCCTGCCCCTTGAGAGTTGCCTCGCCCCCTGGTCACCATACTGGGACCAGAAGTCCTGCCTCCTAAACCCCTGACCTGTCCAACCAGAAGTCCCTCCTTTTGCCTCCCAGAAGTACTCCTTTTGGGAGCAGAGGGTTCCCATCTTGGAACCAGGAAAAAAAATACACTAAAAGGCAATCATCTACTACAGCATATTTTATTACAAAAGAAATTTGTCATGATTTGTGTTTGTGTACTGTATATAGAGGGGGTTTCATAATCACTCAAAATAAAGTCTTATTCTTTTATATTGGGTGGGATGGGGTGGTGGGTGTGGGTGGGAATGTGAGTATGGGTATGGCTGTGTGTGTGGGGATATAAGGTATGTTGGGTGTATGTATATGCCTATGGGGGTTGTGGGGGCAGGGTGTGGGTGTGTGAGGGAGGGTGTGGGGGCATGGGGACCCCCCACAGACACTCCCCCACATGGTGCACAGCCCCTGCTGCCAGCAGCAGCAGCAGGTGGCAAAGCTAAGGGTGCTTGTGACCTACACAGGTGCTGGGGCCTGGCGGGGGCACAGCTCCAGCCAGTGCTGTGCATGGGGGTAAGAAGTACAGCCTGCCCAGTCTGTCTCAATCATGGTGGCTCTGTGTAGCACACCTGCAGCTCCCACAATCACACTAGGAGAAGCCCCACACTGGAGCCAGCTGCTTTCCCTGCCAGCATGGACTGTGTGTTATTGGAGGGAGTGTGTGTGTGTGTGTGTGTGTGTGTGTGTGTGTGTGTGTGTGTGTGAGGGGGTGGGGGTTGGACTCACTAGATGACCTCCTGATGTCCCTTCCAATCCTAATTTTCTACGAAGTCTATGAAAACAGGGGTGGATGCTCCTTCAACAGCAGTGAGCTCCACAGCTGCTCTAGAGCATGATGATTCCCAGAATACCTTTCATGTTATGACTCATGTTGCCCAAACCAGCTGCCTGCTGCTCCCCCTGGGTACTGCCAAATAGAGGCGGATGAAAGGGGACTGCTCCGACTGCCTTTTTCATATTACACCAATCCACACTAGGTTGGTTGTTTCTAAATTCAGCATCCCTTCATCTGAAAAGTCAAAAATTCTCCTGCACTGCCTGAGCCCTCTTCCAGGTGCAGGAAATAAGTTGCTTTCCTACCACCAGGGTGTGGAGTTGCAGCCTTCAGTACAAGTATGGTTAGTTGCTGCAATGGTGCCAAGTGTTGACAAGCTGAGAAGTCAAAGTAGCTCAGCTCCAGATGAGGAGCGTATGTGTCAGGTGAGACCATTTCATCCATGTCACCCTGGTCCTGGTGTGTTTTAGGCTGGGAGCAGTCTCTACTACCAGCATGGCTTACACTGGCACTCATGCCATCAAGATGCCTCCTATACAGAGGATGTTGAACAACTGCTGCAGTGACAATCCCATTCCAGGTATGCTCCTGTCGGTCCCAGACCCTGCTTGTGTTTCTGTGCTGTCATCTACTAATATCCTTGTTGCAGGAGCCTTCTACCAGAAGGAGCAAGTGCTTCCTTACCCTTTCCATGTAATGTCACCTGTGAGACTGGAGAGCAGCTGGTTAGAGCTAAACCTGGGATGTGGAGATGCTTAAAGAGTGCTTATGGAAAGCATGCACTGGACACTTTAGGGATATTACCTTGATCTGCTTGGACCAATATAACTTCATGACTGAGACAGAGAAACAGACTTCACTTTTTTTTGCCAATGTGTCGTTCCTCCTGACTCCAAGAATGAACATAAAATACTTGTCAGAACCAAAACACTCATCTCTCCAGAGATCACGAGCCTGTTTATGCAATACCCTTCATGGGATTACACATTTAGGACTATCCAGCTTCCAGCTTGAGGCATGCTCTCTCAGTGACTCAGTATGGCAAAAGCTTATTTACATTTTCATAGTTTTACATATAGAAGTTGTAATCTGAACTCTTGTAGAATGGTAGCATGAAGCCTGACACAAGACACAAGACATGATCTGTGTTAACCTGCCACAGGTAAGCGGGGGGACTACAGCGGCCAGCTTCTCTAACAGGCTGTTAATTGATCCACAACAACCCAGGCAGAATCCCTCCCACCTGTTAGGCTTAAGCCTTCCTCTTAATGCATATTAATGATTTTGTTTCTGTTTGCAATATATGGTCACTCTTAACTGGAATTTTCTGTTCTGAGGTAACCTTTTCATTGTTGGGTGGGGGTAGATTTTTCTCTAACTGTTCCTCTTTTGCCCAGGCTATATTCATTCAATCTAGTTAGCCAACTTCCGGATTCATTTTCAGTCAGGGACTGTATTTTTCCATCTGCTTCTTTTCAATGGATGCAAGGCCTGACCACAATTCAAACTAAGCACACCACTTAAGGTAAGCATGAGGTCAATACCCAGAGATGAAGACATCTGGGTCCCAACACAACCCACCCCACACCACAGAGGAAAGCATTCCCCACATCCCCTGCCCATACCAATATAAGTAGGGGGTGAAATTCCTTCCTGACCCAAAATATGGTGATCAGTCTCACCCAGAACAGAGGAGCAAAACCCTCTAGCGAGGAACCTCAAGCTGTAAGTCCCAGGAGAAGCACTGGCACAGCCCAGCCTGAATCCCCAGCCTGGGCTGGAGCCAACACCTGGTGGCTTCTGGGGTAGTCTGAAAGACACCCTGATACATGTAGCAGGAAGATGGGGAGGGGACAACTAAGAAAGCCCCAAACCTGTAAAATTCCTATTGCAGAACAAAGGAACCACTATGCCGAGATCATTCCCAACTAGTGGCTGTTCAACCTCTTCTTGAACAACCCCAGTGATAGAGAGTCCACAGCTTCCCAGGGTATCTATTTCACTGACTCCTTGTTCTAACAGTGAAGAAGTGTTTCCTGAGGTCCAGTCTAAACCTACTTCGTTTTGACTTCAAGCCATATGTCTGTGTCCTACTCTGTGCGGGACGAGAGCATAGGTGCTTCCCCCCTTTTTTATGGCAGCCCTTCTAGTATGTGGAGATCGCCATCATGTCCCCTCTGAAATAATTTTCCATAAGCTGAGCATGCCCAGGTCCTTCACCTGCCCCTTTGCTTTTCTAGTCTTCAAAAGGAGGCTAGACAGCCACCTCGAAGGGCTCATTTGACCCCAGCATCCTTTCCTGTCCGTTCCTAGCTCATGAGTTATGGGGGAGGGAGCCAGTTTCCAATGGTCAAGCTCCTCTCTAAGTCTGAGTGCCCCACATGGCTGCTGCTCCCAGATCCTTCTCGATAGGTTTCCTTCCAGTCAGGCATCACCCATTTGGTATTTGTGTTTTTGATTATTCCTCCTGAGGTGAAGCACCCTGAATTTGTCTGAATTGAACTTCATCCTGTTAGCTGTAGACCTCCTTTCCAATCTGTAGAGATCCTTCTGAATTGTGCTCAGATCCTCCAGTAGCTTCCCAATCACTCCCAGTTTCGTGTAATCTGCAAACTTGCTCAAGAAGCTTTCTATGCCAGCATCTAAATCAGTAATACGTATGTTCAACAGCAACAAGCCCAAAACAGACTACCATGGAACTCCATTTGAAACATCCTTCCATTCTGACACAGACCACTAATAATGACCCTTTGTTTGCAGCTGTTGAGCCACTTCTCTGTCCACCTGTGCAATGTTATTGGTAGCTTTTGTGCAGGGCAGAGTGAGGCATGTTTGATCAGCACTCTGAGCTGGCCACTTTTACCTTTGCAGCTGATTTTAGCTAAGGATCGACTGTTCAGGGTCCTCACCTCTGCTGCAGTCAAGTTAAGCACGTCACACCACCACCCTGGGTTTGCAACTGATGCAAAAGAAACGAGCAGAGTTAAACAAATAAACAGCCATGGAGCTTTTGCTGGTTTCATGCCCCTGGGCTGCCATGCTTCTCCCAGGCTTCCCTTGCACTGTAGCCTCTTATCTCCCAGAGTCTTTAAGGTCCTGCAGGGCTTGTGTAAACAAATTAACCAACAAACAAAATATAATTCTTGCTCACAGACCCTCCCTGATGTTGAGAGACCTTGGTTAACCCCAGGCAGCAGGCAACCTTGATAGCAGACTATACGTATACGAGGGGTGCGTGGCAGGAAGCCACCTTTGTTTCTCCCCAAAATCTCTGCTTTGTGACAATTTGATTAGGATGGGCCCAGCAGAGGAGACGCACCTTTACCCTATCTCTAGTGATTTATTTCAAATTGGTTAGCCAACAGCCAATAGGTGCTGGCCTCCATTGGACCAGGTGAACGAGGTCACAGGAGCTTTATAAGTTAAGACTGCCCAGGAGGAGGGGGCAGCAGCCACGCGGGGGACTCAGACTTAGAGAGGAGCTTGACCATCGGAATCAATGGCTCCCTCCCCCATAACTCATGAGCATACATATGGCTCCCTGCCCCATAACTCATGAGCTAGGAACGGACAGGAAAGGATGCTGGGGTCAAATGAGCCCTTCGAGGTGGCTGTCTAGCCTCCTTTTGAAGACCCCCAGGGTAGGGGCAAGCACCACTTCCCTTGAAAGTTGGTTCCAGACCCTAGCTGCTCTGACTGTGAAGTCGCACCTCCTGATGTCGAGTCTGAATCTTCTCTCAGTCAACTTATGGCCGTTGGTCCTTGTTACCCCCAGTAGTGCTCGGGGGAACAGGAACTCTCCCATTGCCTGCTGGTTCCCTTTGCAAGTTTATAGATGGCCACCAGATCCCCTGTCAGCCTTCTCTTGTGGTGGCTGAACGGATTTAGGTCCCATGGCCTCTCCCCATAGGGCCTGCCCTGCTGCCCCCTAATCATGTGAGTGACCCTCCTCTGGACCCTCTCCATGCTGTCCACATCCCTCCTGAAGTGTGGCACCCAGAATTGGATGCAGTACCCCAGCTGCAGCCTGACCAAGGTTGCACAGAGGAGGAGGATCACCTCCTTGGACCTGCTGGTGGTGCATCTGTGGATGCATGACAAGGTCCCAGAAGCAGGGGGAAATCGTATTGTTAGCATATGATCATACTTTGATTTCTGTTGGTACATTCATCTGTTTGTAAGACAATCACAATGTGAAAATGCAGTTAAATAAGATACACAAATCATGTATTAAACATTTCACCCATTTCTAGTCTTCCTTTCTCAGTTATCTTCCTATGAATCTCTGAATCTGTCAAACTTGTTCCCCACTGATCCAGGAGAAGGTAACTGCCAGACTGAAGCATCAGAGCTGAGAATCATCCTTGTGGGGAAAACTGGAGCAGGGAAAAGTGCAACTGGAAATACCATCCTTGGCAAGAGGATTTTTCACTCCAGACCCAGTGCAAAGTCAGTCACTGAGATGTGTGCCAAGGCAAGATTCACCTGGAAAGGAAAGGAGGTTGTAGTTATTGATACTCCTGCCTTTTATGATACAACAGACCCTGATAGAGATCCTTCACAAGAGATCCGTCGCTGCATGCTGCTCTCCTCCCCAGGCCCCCATGCTCTGGTGTTGGTACTACAGTTAGGCCACTACTCTGAAGAGGACAAGAAGTCAGTGAAAAAAGTACAGGATTTATTTGGAGAGGGAGCCCTGAAGCACACAATTGTCTTATTTACTCGGAAAGAGGAACTGGCAGATGTCCTCTTGAGAGACTACATAGGAGCAACAGATAAACCTGATCTTAAGAAGCTCATTCAAGCATGTGGGAATCGATACTGTGCTTTCAGCAACAAAGAAGCAGGAGAAGACCGGGATTCCCAGGTCAGTGAGCTTATGGACATGATAGAGAAACTGGTGCAGGAGCATGAAGGGCAGTGTTACAAGATTCCAGAAGTAAAGGTATCAGGGGAGTCCTACAGAGAAGTGAAAGAGGGAACAAGCCATTTTGAGGAAAAGTGTGCAAACACAGGAGAAGAATTAAGCACTAGGTCAAAGGAGGTAAAGACAGAAAGGACAATCCCAGATAAGGTCAATGAAGTGCTAGAAGATGCGTTGAAAGATGGAAGAGGTATTATGATAGAGCAGGAAGAAAAAGAAAGAGACTGTGAGGAAGTCATGAAGAGACCCAAAGAAGCTGTGGGTGATGCTGAAAAAGTAAGCAACCACAGTCTCATTCATATCTGTTGATATAAGTCCAGGTCCCAAATTGTGTTGAACCTTTCAAAACTCAAGTCAGAAGTAAATCTTAGTCGTGGGGTTTCTGATATTGTTTTGACAATGGATGCATCTACAGGTTGCCTTACAGCAGGGGCAGGAAATATATGGGCCGTGGGCTGAATCATTCCACCAACTCACTGGATCCAGCCCATGGCTTCCCCTGCAGTGCTTCACGTGTGGCTGAGCCCCACCCACTCCCACTGGGGCAGCCCGCACCTGCACTCCCACCAACCTTGGCCCCAGCCAGCTTCTGGCAGGGCTGTTCTCAGTGCAGCTGCAGCCAGCCAGATGTTCCTCTGCTCCCCTCACCTCCAGCGGTTGCCATCAGGGGGAACTTGCCCCCCCTTCACACCCACCCAGAATGGTGCAGCAGGAGCAGGAGGAGGAGGAGGAGGAGCTGCTGGAGGAGAGGGGAGCAGCACCCAGCCACCTGCAGCCACACTGGGAACAGTCCCATTGGAAAATGCTTGCTGGCTGGGGCCAGTGGGGCTGTTGTGCTCCCCTAACCTCCAGCTGTGGCTCCTGCTCCTGCCCCTGCTGCACTGCACTGTGCCATGCCATTCTGGGTGGGCAGGTGGGGAGAATTTTCAGAGGAAGGCTTCTTCCTTTCCAGTGCATGGAGCTCTGGCTCCATCTCCACCTCCCAGCTGCCTTCCACTCCACACATCCGCAGGGCTGCTCATTGCACTGGGGGGGAGGTGGGGGGGAGCATGTGGAAGGTGGCTGGTAGCTAGAGCCAGAACTCCATGCACTGGTCAGGAGCCTCCCTTTGAAGCTTCCTGCCTGCCTACCCAGATAAGAGTGGTGCTGCAGGGGCAGGGGCACCCACAAAAACAGCTGCAGTCACTGCAGCAACTGCAGCTGCAGGCAAGGGAAGCAGAACAGCCTTGCTGGCCCTGGCCAGTGCACACTTTCCTGTAAGGCTGCAGCCCACTGGGTGCTGCTCTACCCCCTCAGCTCCCAGTGACAATGTGATCCTGGCCAGCTGCAGCCACACTGGGAACAGTTCTGCCAGGAGCTGAACACTGGCTGGGGCTGGGGCTGGGGCAGGGACTGGCAGGTGTGAATGGGAGCATGTGGGTGAGACTCAGTCCCACATGGAGTGCTGCAGAGGTATCCACAAACCAGGCAAGCACTGCTGCACACACCCTCTGCCTCCCCCTCCCCCCCCAATACTGGCTGGCTCCCAGGAAGGCCCACCCCACACACATACATGCCCCCTCCACAGACCCCCATACATCCCCCACTACTCTTTACCTCCCCTCACCCATGGTTGGTTCCTAGAAAGCCCTGCTACATGTACACATGCCCTCTCCACATATCCCCACTGGGCAGGGTGTGTTGGGTGTGGATGACACCTGTCCTACTCCTGAACACTGCTCTCCACAATCCCAAAGCCTCATAGAGAGTTTTGGTGATTTGTGGGTGAGGGGGGACTCAGGTGGAAAGTGCTATTGGAAAAGTTGGGGATGGCCTCGCACACTGCCACCACTTGCAGTGGGGGACTGGGGTGGCAGCAGGGGAGATGCACACTGTGGGGCTGGTTCTTCTCACTGCCACCACATGCAGCTTCAGAGACTGGGACACTCCTGGGACTCTGAAGACTCCCTCTCTCCACACACACCTGCACCTGCACTCTTCTACACACCCTGACACCTACCATACCCCCAAACTTACCCACACCCTCCCACATCCCCCCACACACTCCCACTCCCCCAGCCTCCACCATACCCTCAGCATACCAATACCCTCCTTCACACACTTCCACCAACCCACCATAACCCTGTTCACACACACACTCTTCCACATCCCCCACCTCAAATACACCCCTCCACACACACACTTTCCTACACACTCCACCCACCATACCCACACTCCCCACACACCCACTCCCCAGCCACACATCTCCCAGATATATCTCCTTACTCCCACACACAGTATATAAGAGTAAAGACATGGAAGAACTTGAGAGGGTCCAAAGAAAAGCCACCCGTATGATCAGGGACTTGCAAGACAAGCCATATGAGGAGAGGCTGAGGGACCTGGGCCTCTTCAGCCTACAGAAGAGAAGGCTGAGAGGGGACTTGGCAGTGGCTTATTGCTACATCAGGGGAGTACATCAAGAACTCAGTGAACAGCTGTTCACCAAGGCATCCCTGGGGAAGACCAGGAGCAATGGATACAAACTCCTGGAAGGCCACTTTAGGCTCAGTTCCAGGAAAAAAATCCTTCGCAGTCAGGATGTCCAGACTGTGGAATAAGCTCTCTTCAGAGGTGGTGCAATCACTTACCCTGGAAATCTTCAAAAGGAGACTGGACAGTCACCTCACTGGGGTCACTTGACCCCATTTGTCTTTTCCTGCCTAGTGCAGGGGGAGTGGACCGGATGATCTACAAGTTCCCTTCCAGTCCCTAGCAATCTAATCTATGAATCTAAGACTGTATTTTGAGCTATTATGCAATTGCCTCTATGTATACTATGCACACACACATAAATCAGGAAAAAATAGTTTTTAATCAAATGAAAATAAGTAATAGAAGCTGTTTGACTTTTTTTTAATATATGGTTTGTTTATTTTCAGGTTTCAAAAAGGCAGCACCCTCCCTCCTAAAAACAGTACTTCTGGGGGCAAGGGGTGGGACTTCTGGTGGCAAAGGTCAGGGGCTAGGGGGTGGGAATTCTAATCCCAAGATGGCAACGAGGTGGCAGGGTACCTGCCAAGAGGGAGGGCTACACCTGCAGCCCTCAACAGCTCATTGAAACTCATTCATTGCCTCTAGTCAAAATAATTGCCTGTGCCTGCCCTGTGACACTGTTACTGTGCCATGCTTCCAGCCACCTTTTGGAAGTATTTCCTTTTCGAAGTTCTAAAGCAGGGAATGTCAATCAGGGATATGTGTGCCCCCAGGGGTACTTAGAAAGGTTGTAGGGGGTACGCATGAGGGGGCAGGGGTGGAGTGCTCCCCAGGGCAAGGCATCAGTGCCTCCCCAGGTTTTTTCCCACACTTTGCCTCTTACCCAGGAGAAGGGGAGGGGTTCACTGGGTGCTGCTGGCCCCACATGGCACATTGTGGCTCACCCCAGCTTGCTTTCCTGATTGGCTGCTGGGCTATCACCCTCAGGCAATAGTTGGTGGTGGGTGGCAGCCACCTCATGCAAGTCCCTTCCCATTCAGCACCCCCCCCCCACCAGTGCTGCTTCTGTGCACACCCTGGAAGGGTGTAGGGGGGGCTTGTGCCCCTGGATCTGTGCCAGGGGGAGGGTGGGGCAGGCTGCCACTGTGGGCTGGGGCCAGGGCTGCTCCGGGCTCTTCCCAGAGGTGTGGGAGGAGATTGGGTTATGCTGTGCTTAGTGCAAGTGGTGGCGGTGTTGGGAGTGGGGTTGGAGGGGTTATGGCAAATTCTGGAGTGGCTACAGCCCCTCCCATAGTCCCCTCCTAGTGCTGCTGACAGAGATGCCAGGAAGTTTGCTTTATGTTTTCTTAATGAGCAGCTCTTTGGAAGGTCTGGTAAGTGCATGGTTCAGGAAAAGGCCACATCTACACATTGCCCTATGGTGACATTGTTACTATGCTCTGCTTTAGTAATATAATGAGGGAGTGCCCCACTATGGGGAAGTAGCTGCCAGTAAAGTGTAGACTCACATGGTTGCTACATCACCATAGCACATATTATTATGCTTATTATTAATACATTTCATTTTTTATTATTATTAAAAATATTTCAGCTACATTTGGAGCCAGAAAAAGATGCATCAACTCCACCAGGTAAGAAAGCTACATTTGAGCCTGTGATTTACGGGCAAGGGCAGAAGAAGACTTCCAGGAAACATGACTTTATCACTCATCTCTCAGCGCTGCCCTCCCACTAGATGTTCCTGAACTCAGTGAAAGAGGAAGGTGACAACCAAGCACATCTGGTTTTCCTGTAATGTCCACCAGAAATCTCTGCTCACTCCCAATCTTTGAGTGATAGGACTGCCCAATACCCTTCAACCAGGAGGGGAAAATTCTTGGTTTCTAATGGGTGGGATCAATTCTTAGTGATCCTTGATGCAAATACACTGGATAGTATTTAGGTTTGTGCTGGACCCATGATCCTAAGCAATGCCCTCCATAAGCAAATGAACAAGGCAAGGTTCCCCAGTGGATACAATCATCTGAAAGCTTTACCCTGTCTTGTCTATGTAAAGCCCCGCTGCGAGGGATTGTTGCTTGGGTGCTTTTTAGGTTCTATATGCCATTCTGTGGAGAGATGTTAGATTTTTTTTTCTTTGTAGACATGCATCTAGCCCAGAACACATGATGTAGGGGCTGCATTGGACTTTAGGGACACTTTGGGGCCCAGGGTGGGAATGTTCTTTAATGAGAACTCACATCCATAGCTGTTCTCTAGAAAGGGAACTCACACCTTGCACAGGGTCTGTTTGGATCCAGGAGGG
Organism: Crocodylus siamensis; assembly: GCF_052110815.1. Classification (NCBI taxonomy): domain Eukaryota; kingdom Metazoa; phylum Chordata; order Crocodylia; family Crocodylidae; genus Crocodylus; species Crocodylus siamensis. The sequence continues at coordinate 206,207,299 of NC_143399.1, forward strand.
GTTAAACAATTGGCCTGGCTATTCAGGTGGCCTTTGTTCCCTGACGGCAAAAAGGGAACATCTACTACGTAACCTATCCTGCCCCAGAGAGTGAGGAAGGGCAATTATCTGTGGTTTGGGCTGTTTCAGCATTCCTCTATTAAGAACTGCTGCCATTTATAGACCAGTAGTCATGGTCCTTGTCCCTGTCCTGGTCCTGGCTAGGGATCTGAGGTAGAGGTGATGCCTCAGCCAATGTGCAGCATGTGACAGTCTCCTGATCATAAATCAGCTGACCCACAAATGAACTGACACCTACATATTGGAGGACAGGAAACAGCAGCAGTGACCCCCACCCACTGCAGCACCTGGAGGGGGCTTAGTGCAGGATATCCCCTCTGTACCTTACAGGCAGAAATCAGTGCTGGGGCCTGCCAGCTGGGCTGGTGCATCGCTGTAGAGCTAATCTGTACTTACGGTGAAGTTTTAACCTGCCCTGGTTGCACACTCTAGGACCATCTACACGTGTAATTAATGCACTAGGGCTCATTAAACAGCTCTGAGATAAGGAGTAAACTGAGCTCAACAGGAGTGGCTTACTCCAGGGCTGCTCCTGCTATGCTCTACCCCCCTGAGCCAAGCACCAGTTGTGATCCCCTTCTGCCTGGGCTGACTGGGAGGAATTCGCTCCCAGATCAGCATCTATATGTGCACTTAGGTGCATTAGTTTACAGCACCATTTTCTAGTACCTGTATCTGTTAGTACTAGCAAACAATGCTTTAAATTAATCTACTGTGCACTAATTGCAGAGTACATGTAGATGATGAAGTTTACTGCAAGTTAGACTGGTTTAACATGCAGTAAGAGACACTTGTAAACACGCTCACTGATCGGTAAACAGGGTTAAAACCTGGCGTTAGTACCTGCATGAAGCCCACTCCTATTCATAGCCTCAACTTCCCTCTGCATGGCGGGGAGCTGTGTGCTGAATTGTTAGGGGATTGTTTCTTAGTCTTTTCTTCATACTTCCTAGTGATCCTCATGCCTCTGGTTCATCAGATAGTGCAGCCCTAGAAGGGGCATGGCATACCCAAACCGGGCAAGTGTTTAGTACAAAAAATAGCCCAAGGGCTTCATTCTCTTGTTAATCACAGAAATTTCACTAGGAGAGACGGAAGTAAATTGGTTGTGGGCAGGCAGTCTTCCTGAAGCAAATAGCATGTATTGACTAGCTGGAATACATCAGGTAGATGGGATAGGACAGCCAAGCAGAACATAAAAGACTCCCTGTCTGCAGGAAGGCCAGGCTCCATTTGATTTCTTGGCATCTGTCTCTGGGGTTTGAAACCTCCAGTAGTTGGGGCATCTGTTTTATTCGCCACTGTTCTTTATGCAATTAAATTGCTCCATTGAATTCCTGATGGCCTGTTCCCTACCAGCTAAAAGTTGCATGTCTCACCTTCTCTTGTTCAGGAAAGAGATCTAAAAGCATCAGCTCCCTTCTCAGCAGCCATCAAAAAGCAAATAAAATGTCAGGGATGATGGAGAAGGCAATTGTAAACAAAACTGAACGTATCATCATGCCCCTTTATAAATCCATGATCACACCTTGAATCCTGTGCCTTGTTCTGGTTCCCATACCTCAGAAAGGATAGATACCAGCTAGAGAGGGTCCATAGAAGGACAGCAAGGATAGTAAGTGGTAAGGAGGGCCTTCCATATGAAAAGGCTAAAGGGTCCAGTCCCGGTCAGTTTAGAAAAGAGACACTTGAGGGAGCATGTGAGAAGGGTTTACAGAATACCAACTGGTGGAGATAAAGTAAATGGGGATTTATTATGTCCCATCTCTTGCAATACAAGACTTTGGGGGAGGCCCTTTGCCTTTCCCAACCCCAGGTGTGCAGGAAGTCCCTGAGGAACCCTTCTTTTTGCCCTTTCCTTGGGTCCCTTGTCGGGGCACCAGGGCCCCTCTTGGGTGAGTTTGGCTGGAAGGTCCTGCTGGCTCCCGACTGGTTCCCAGCCAGCCCCTGTATTGAGGGCTGCTGGGGTGGCAGCCCCATTAGAGGGCTTCTGCCCTGCCATAGCTCAAAGTGGGGGTGAGAATGGGTGGGGTGTGAAGGGGAGCTTCTGGGCACCCCCTCCTCAGCAGGGGGCTGCAGGGGTCAGGAGGGCTGGGGCAGCTGCCTCCTCCTGGAGGAGGAGAGATGGAGGCTCAGACTGGCTTGTGCTGGGGCAGCAGGGGCAGGGAATTTTGGGGAGGGGCCATGTGTGGGGGATGGGGGTGAAGCTGAGGGCTGGGATTCTGCAACGTGCTTGGTGTGCTGGGATCAGGGGCCAGGACTGGGGGTGGGGACAGACAGACACCCACACACACACACACCTACACACACACATACACACACACACACAAGTGGGGCTTGCTCAGCCTGAACACAAACAGCAGAGGAGAGGGAGTGGGACACAGGACTTACCATGAGTGGGAGACAGGGGGGCTACTGAGGCAGCCGGAGCAATGCAGAGGCCATGCTGGCAGGGCAGGGACATCTCAGGCAATCAGCATTAGTAGTGGCTGCGGGTTCCCCACAGACTGTCCAACAGCCATCAGCTCAATAGCAGGGGCAGGAAGCAAGAGCTAGGAGCAGCAACAGGTGTGGAGGGATTGGCAGCAGCAGCAGCAGCACAGGTCTGGGGCTAGCCCAGGTGGTTTAGGTACGGGCTGGTCCCATAGGGAGCCAGAAGGAGCCCTCTTTGGGAACAGGGCAGTGGCAGAAGCTGCAGCTCCAAAGTAGAGGAGAGAGCTCAGTGTGGCTCCCTGCCCAGCTCCAGCAGCAGCTGGTGGAAGTGCTTGTTCCCCTTGCTGCTCACCGGTGACTGGGCAAGATGGGCCTATGGTCTTAGCGAGTAAACGGCAGTTCTGATGCTCTTTCTATGTTCTTATGCTCCAGAGGGGAAGTTATCACATTCCTTCCCTGTCTGTAACATCATAAAGTTGAGACAGGGAGCAGGAGGCAGGCACAATGATGAGAGAAATATTGCAAAACAGTGACACTTTCTATCACAATACAAACCCTAAGCTGCATCACACCTGATTTGTTATCTGTGCAATGATGTTCTCAGTCTTTTAAAATCATTCCCAGCAGCCCAAGAGGAAGGCAGCCAGCAACCAGAAGAACAAGCATTGAGAATCGTCCTTGTTGGTAAAACTGGAGCTGGAAAAAGTGCCACTGGAAATACCCTCCTTGGGGAGAAAAAGTTTGAGTCCAGACTTGGGGAAAAACCAGTAACTTTGGAATGTGCCCAAGGAAGGAGGAAGTGGAATGGGCGTGATGTTGTGATCATTGACACTGCTGACATTTTCAACCCAAATACCAAAGGGCCAGAAATTTCTCATGCGGTTCATTGCTGCTTCAGGCTCTCCCATCCAGGCCCCCACGCTCTGGTGCTGGTGACCCAGCTGGGCCGTTACACAGAGCAAGACAAGGCAGCTGTGAAGCAAGTACAAGCAATATTTGGCCGTGAGGCTCTGAAGTTCACTGTTGTTTTATTCACTCGGAAAGAAGATTTAGGGGATGGCTCCCTGGCTGAGTATGTGACAAAGTCGAATACTAGAGAGCTCCGAACATTGATTAAAGCCTGCAAGAACCGATACTGTGGTTTCAACAACAAAGCAGCAGAAGCAGAGCGGGAAGCACAGGTCAAAGGGCTGATGGAACTGATTGAGGAAATAGTGAAGGAGAACGGGGGCAAGCACTGCCCCTATAATCGGTCTTTCCTGGCTACTACATCGAATGAAGAGAGTGGAGCACAAATGAGAGACAGGAGAAAGTCTGAGTCAACTATTAGGCAACATATTGGACATAAGTTGGTTAGCTGGTGGCAAGGATGGACTTCCACTGACTATTGAATAACCCATGGAAAAGGCAAGGATCTTTTGGGTAATATTTTTTATTGGACGAACCGTCTAGCTGGGAGGGATAGAGACAAGCTTTCCTTGTGCCCTTCCTTGGGCACAAGGAAAGAAAAAACAAAAAGCAGGCACCCACTGTAGCATGGAGAAAGCATCATCCACTATTAGGAATAGCCACCAGGATGACAAAAGGAAGTGGGGCTGGTTCATAAGAAGCCTCTGTCTCAAACACCAGTGCGGACGTTCTGGGTTTCTCATTTTTTCTTAAAAACTGGGATTTTGTCAATGCGCACAAGCAGCCACCCCTACTGTCTCCCAAGACTGGTCCTTCTCAGCATATCAACCATCACACCCAAGGGTGGATCCATGATTTAAAAATGGGGTGCAGGGCCAATGTCCGGCACTACAGGGGAAGCTGTGCCCTGATCCCTGCCTCCCTCCCACTGTACACCAGCAGATCTTTCCATGGCAGAAGTAGGTGAGGACTTTTTTTTTCAAGTGCCTGAATCAAGTAATAATCTCCCCACTCCTCTGCCCTTGGCACCCCATCCTTTCCCATCTGTGCTTGTGGTATGTCTCTCCCATTTCCCTCTATACCCTTCTGGGCATAGGAAGGGGATGCAAAGATATGCCTGCTACTGCTGCCTCTGTCCTAGACTCTCCTTCTCTGCTCCAGCTGGGGCTGCACAGAATGTCTTCACAGGAAGCTGTGCTTGGATGGGACAGGGGCATCTCCAGGCAGAAGATCCCTTCTTCTGTTCCCTCTTGAAGTGCGGTGCACAGAACTGGATGCAGTACTCCAGCTGCGGCCTGACCAATGCCACATAGAGGGGGAGGATCACCACCACGGACCTGCTTCTGATGCATCTGTAGATGCACAACAAGGTGCGGTTGGCCTTACTGACCACTTCCCTGCATTGGCAGCTCATGTTCATCCTGGAGTCAGCAATGACTCCAAGATCCCTTTCTGTCAGCGTGTTGAACAAGAACGGAGTTCCCCAGTCTATAAGTGTGTTGCTGATTCCTTCTCCCCAGATGCAACACACTGCATTTGTCTACATTGAATTCCATCCTATTCTCATCCACCCACCTCTGTAACCTGTCTAGATCTAGCTGGATTCTGTCCCTCACCTCCCGTGTGTCCACCTGGCCCCACAATTTGGTGTTGTCAGCAAATTTGGACAGCATGCTTTCCACACCCACCTGCAGATCACTGATAAAGATGTTGAACAGTACAGGCCCGAGGTCCGAGTCCTGGGAGACTCCACTGTCCACGTCCCTCCAGGTCCTAGTTTCATAGTTTCATAGTTTGTGGGGTCAGAAGAGATCTGAGCAGATCATCAAGTCTGACCCCCTGCCATGGCAGGAAAAAGTACTGGGGTCAACTACCCCAGCAAGGTGATTGCCTAGCCTTGTCTTAAAGACCCCCAAGGTAGGAGCCAGCACCACTTTGCTTGGAAGCTGGTTCCAGATCCCAGCCGCCCTGACAGCGAAGTAGCACCTCCTACTATCTAGCCTGAATTTACCCTATGAAACTATGGATGTTATTTCCTGTGGGGACAGATAAGAGTCATAGATTCATAGATGATAGGGTCAGAGGGGACCTCAGTAGATCATCGAGTCTGACCCCCTGCATAGACAGGAAAGAGTGCTGGGTTCAGATGACCCTAGCCAGATGCCCATCCAACCTCCTCTCGAAGACCCCCAGGGTAGGGGAGAGCACCACCCGCCTTGGGATCCCATTCCAGATTTTGGCCACTCTAACTGTGAAGAAGTTCCTCCTAATGTCCAGTCTAAATCTGCTCCCTGCTAGCTTTTGGCCATTATTTCTTGTGACCCCCCAGGGACGCCTTGGTGAGCAGAGCCTCACCAATTTCCTTCTGCACCGCCATGATGAATTTATAGGCAGCCACAAAATCACCTCCCAACCTCTTCTGCGGAGGCTGAAGAGGTCTAGGTGGCCTCGTCTTTCCTCGTAGGACTTGGCCTGCAAGCCCTTAACCATACGAGTGGCCCTTCTCTGGACCCTCTCCAGGTTATCCACATCCTTCTTCAAGTGTGGTGCTCAAAACTGGATGCAGTACTCCAACTGCAGTCTGACCAGCGCCCGATAGAGGGGAAATATCACCTCCTTGGTTCTGTTTGTTATGCACTCACTGATGCACGATAAAATGCAGTTAGCTTTTCTGATTACTCCATCACACTGATGACTCATGTTCATCTTGGAGTCCACCAGGACTCCAAGATCTCTTTCCACTTCCGTGCTACTGAGCAGGTCATTTCCTAGGCAGTAGGTGTGTTGGACATTTTTTCTCCCTAGGTGCAGCACTTTGCATTTCTCCTTGTTAAATTGCATTTTATTGTTTTCTGCCCATTTGTCCAACCTGTCCAGGTCTGCCTGCAGTTGTTCCCTGCCCTCCAGTGTGTCCACTTCTCCGCACAGTTTTGTATCATCCACAAACTTGGACAGAGTACACTTCACTCCCTCATCCAAGTCACTGATGAAGACATTTAAGAGTATTGGCCCAAGGACTGAGCCCTTCAGGACCCCACTGCCCACATCCTTCCAGGTTGATACCGACCCATCCACTACCATTCTCTGGGTATGACTCTCTAGCCAATTTGCCACCCACTGGACTCTGCAATCATCCAAGTCAGAGCCTCTTAACTTGTTCACCAGAATGGGGTGGGATGCCATATTGAAGGCCTTCCTGAAGTCTAAGTAAATGATATCAACCCCTACTCCTGCATCCAGGTGTTTTGTAAGCTGGTCATAAAAAGTGATCTATGTGCTATGAACCCATGCTGGTTTCCCCTCAGCATAATTTTTCCTGCTGGGCTTTCACATATATGAACCTTAATAATCTTTTCAAAGACTTTGCCAAGGATTGAGGTGAGACTGACTGACCTGTAGTTGTCTGGATCCTCCTTCCTCCCCTTCTTGAGAACAGGGACCACATTGGCCCTTTTCCAGTCCTCTAGGACCTGTCCTGTGTGCCATAAATGTTCAAATATTCTTGCCAGTGGCTGTGCAATGATATCGGCCAGTGCCTTCGGTACACTTGGATGGAGCGCATCTGGGCCTGCTGACTTAAACACATCCAGTTCTTCCAAGTGACTGCAACATCTCAGGGTCAATGCTTGGTAGTTTGGCGCCCAGATATTGCTTCTCTACAATCCCATTGTGAGACTTGTCTTGCACCTTGTTTAGGAACACTGAGGCAAAGAACTCATAGAGGAGTTCAGCCTTGTCCCTCCTGTCTGTCACCAATTGCTTTCATAGTTTCATAGTTGGTAGCTTTTGCCCATTCAGTAGTGGTCCTATTCCACCCTGGGCCTTCCTTTTACTCCCCATGTATCTGAAAAATAATTTTTTGTTATCCATAACTTGGGATGCCATCCTCAGCTCCATGGTAGCTTTGGTCTTTCTAATTGCCTCCCTACAACTGTGAGCTGAGGACTGTAGAAGTAATTGGCTTACTTGACTAGAAAAACAGACAAAGACCAGAAGTACTGACACTGCTTAATTCAAATGTTCTGAGATAAGGAATCTGCATTCCTGCATGCCTTGGGTTATCTTGATATCTTGCCCTGTATGCCTTGGGATAGCCCTATGCATAAATAATTGTTTAAGTAAACGACCTAAGTTTCTGTGTAATTTACTATTGTTTTGTTTCTCCAAAGTGTATCCTTTTATCTCTTTCTCTGTCTTTAGTATAAATACACTTGTAACCTTAGAGAGTCTGAGAAATCCTTTGAAACAGACAAGGGTGATTCCCCTTGCTGTATGGCACTCTCCCTGTGATCACAGTATAGCCTTAAATAAAGAAAAGCTGGCTCTGTCAGTTCTGATTCAACCACAACGCGAAGTTTGATTTCTTCCACAAGTGCGTCATTGACTAAATGCCTGAGTTGCCTAAAGTCAGACTTCCTAAAGTCTAGCATTTCCACCCTACTAGTTACCTTAGCCACTCTATGCCTTATGATGAATTCTGTTATTCAGTGGTCACTGACCCCCAGGTGACCACTGATCTGTAGGTCCCCTACCATGTCATCCCCTGTTGCCAATACCAAATCCAGCAAGGCATTCCCCCAAGTTGGCAAGATATGGCAGACCGCCCAAGTTGTCTGTTTTCACTAGAGCGTGTCTTTATTTAACTTAGCAAAAAAAGTATCTCTCTCAACTTAGGAACAAAAGTATCTCTCCACTAATTACTTCATTAATGGGAGTTCCATGGGACTCTTCAGGCTGGAAAAGCACGGGCTCAGTGGTGATCTGGTGGCTGCCTATAAGGTTTTCAGGGGTGCTTTCCAGGATCTGGGGGAATGTCTGTTCACCAGAGTCCCCCAGGGGATGGTAAAGCTGAATGGTCACAAACTCCTCCATGATTGTTTCAGGCTGCATATAAGGAAGAACTTCTTTACTGTCCGAGCCCCCAAGGTTGGGAATGGATTGCCTCCGAACGTGGTCCAAGGACCTACCCTGAACGTCTTCAGAAGTCATTTGGATGTTTATCTTGCTGCGATCCTATGATCCCTGCTGACCTCCTGCCCCTGGGGCAGAGGGCTGGACTCGATGATCTTCCAAGCTCCCTTCCAGCCCTAATTTCATAGATTTCATAGACATTAGGGCTGGAAGGGACCTCTGGAGATCATCGAGTCCAGCCCCCTGCCCAAAGGGCAGGAAGTCAGCTGGGGTCATAGGATCCCAACAAGATAAGCATCCAATTTACTCTTGAAGGTGTTCAATGTAGGTGCTTGAACCACCTCCGCTGCCAGACTGTTCCAGACCTTGGGGGCTTGGACAGTAAAGAAATTCTTCCTTATGTACAGCCTGAAACGGTCTTGCAGGAGTTTGTGACCGTTCGACCTTGTCATCCCTTGGGGCGCTCTGGTGAACAAACATTCCCCCAGATCCCGGTAGTCACCCTTGATAAACTTATAGGTGGCCATCAGATCACCCCTGAGCCTACACTTTTCCAGGCTAAAGAATCCCATGGCTCTCAGCCTGTCATCGTAAGATCTGTTTTCCTGACCTCTGATCATGCACTCCTCTGGACTCCTCTGGACTCTCCTCTGGACTCTCTCAAGCTTCTCCACATCCTTTTTGAATTGTGGAGCCCAAAACTGGACGCAGGACTCCAGCTGCGGCCTCACCAAGGCCGAGTACAAGGGGAGAATGGCGTCCCAGGATTTGCTCGAGAAGCATCTATGGATGCACACCAGCATTTTGGTCGCTTTACTAGCCGCAGCATCGCATTGGAGGCTCATGTTCATCTTGTGGTCAATGATGACCCCCAAGTCTCTTTCTTCTGTAGTGCTATCCAACGTAGCACTGCTGAGCCTATAAGGGTGCTGCAGGTTTTTCCTCCCAAGGTGGAGAACCTTGCATTTTTTGGTGTTAAACACCATGAGGTTCTCGTCTGCCCATTTGCTGAGCTTGTCCAGGTCAGCCTGGATCACCCGCCTATCTTCTGGCGTGGATGCTTTGCCCCAAAGTTTGGTGTCAACAGCGAACTTGGCCAGTCCACTCCTGACTCCAATGTCCACATCATTAATGAAGATGTTGAACAGGATGGGTCCCAGGACAGAGCCTTGAGGGACGCCACTGGTCACAGGGCACCACGATGAGCGACAGCCATTGATTACAACCCTCTCGGTCTGAGCACGGAGCCAATTTCCCAGCCAGCGGATCGTGGTGGAGCCAAGGCCACAACTGGGCAGTTTGGCCAAGAGGTGATCATGGGATACCAGATCAAAAGTTTTTTGAAGTCAAGATATATGACATCAATCTCTTCTCCCTTGTCCAGGTGATAGGTCACCTGGTCATAGAAGGAAATTAGATTGGTCAAACAAGACCTACCTGCAAGAAACCCGTGCTGGCTCTCCCTTAGGATGTTAGCCTGGGCCAGTCCCTCAAGGATGGCCTCCTTAATAAACTTTTCTAAGATCTTCCCTAGGATAGAAGTCAGGCTAATGGGCCTGTAGTTAGCCGGATCCACTCTCCTCCCTTTCTTGAAGATCAGCACCACATTGGCATTCTTCCAGTCTTCAGGAACTACATCAGAGCGCCAGGAGTTTTCAAAGATCTGTGCCAGGGGCTGGGCTATGATGCTCGCCAGCTCCTTGAGTACCCTGGGGTGCAGGTTGTCAGGGCCGGCTGACTTGAAGGTATCCAGCTTCTCAAGGTGTTCCTTCAGGAGGTCAGCATTGATGGAGGGTAGGGGATCCCCGTCACCCGGATCTCCCTGTCCCATAGCAAGCGTGGGCATCCCATGGGACTGATGAAAGACTGACGCAAAGTACCTATTTAATAGGTTGGCTTTTTCCTGGGCGTCAGTTGTCAGTTGCCCCATCTGGTTTAGCAGGGGTCCAACGTTGCCCTTGCTTTTCCTCCGGCTCCCCACATATCTGAAAAAGGACTTTTTGCTGTCCTTGATGCCTGAAGCTAGTTGGAGTTCAGTTGCAGCCTTGGCTTTCCTGGTTTGGTCCCTGCAGGACCGGACCAGCGTGGAGTAATCCTCCTTGGAGGTGAATCCCGTCGTCCATCCTTTGTAGGCTTTCCTTTTTAGCCGCAGGAGGTCCGCTAGGTCCCTGGAGAGCCAGGAGGGCTGCTGTGCCTTCTTGCTGCCTTTCCTCCGTGTTGGAATAGATTTAGCATGTACATTGAGGATCACTTCCTTGAGAAGCAACCACTTTTTTCCAACTCCCATCTCCCTGGGGTCATGGTCCCTGTGGGCCTGACCGACAAGCCCCTTGAGCTTGTCAAAGTCGGCTTTTGTGAAGTCAAGGACTTCTGTGTTGCTGACTGACTTGCCAGCTTTACGGTGGATGGTGAAGGTGATCAGCTTGTGGTCGCTGTCACCCAGCTTCCCATCGATCACTAGGTCACCGATTAGGTCGTCCCCCATAGCCAGTACCAGGTCGAGCAGCGCTTTGCCTCTCATTGGCCCATAGACTTCTTGAGTCAGGTAGAGGTCATCCACGCATGAGAGAAAGCTTTGCCCCCGCTCGGATTTTGCTGAGTGATCTTCCCACGAGATGTCCGGGTAATTGAAGTCACCCATGACAACCAAGGTCCTGGAGCAGGAGGCCTCAGTCAGTTCCCGGGCGAACTCCTGGTCAAGCTGAGGACTTTGAGTGGGAGGTCTGTAGTAGACTCCCACCATTGTGTCCCCTGTGCCGTATTCCCCACGAATTTTTACCCAGAGGGTCTCTAGCTGTCCATGCCGGTCGCCAACATCAGCTTGCAGTGACATGTAGCTGTCCTTCACATAGAGAGCTACACCCCCACCCCTTTTGTCAACACGATCCCTCCTGTACAGGGTATAGCCCTCTGTACCCATGGTCCAGTCATGGGTGGAGTCCCACCAGGTCTCTGTTATCTCAATGACATCATAATTCTTTGCACTGAGCAGGAGGATGAGCTCGTCCTGCTTGTTGCCCAGGCTCCTAGCATTAGTGTACAGCCAGGCAAGTGTGCCCTTGGGGGCTCTTGCCTTGCCCACAGATTGTGCCAGGGCTGAGGCAGGGGTGGGCTCCCTTAAGTGCCTTGGTCTGCTGGCTTTTCAAGGGTTGCTCAGTGGGCCAGCAGGGGCAGTAGTCCCCCCCATCCTCCGGCGGGCATAGTTTAAAGCCCGGGGGAGCAGGTCAGCCAGCCTGGCTGAGAAGAGCCTCCTCCCCAGGGGGGAGAGGTGGAGGCCATCTCTTCCCAACAGCTCGCTGCCTCTCTCACCAAAGAGTGGGCTGTGGTCATGGAAGCCAAAGCCTTCCCAATGACACCAGCTCCGCAGTCTTTAGTTCACTGCGTGGATCCTCCTCTCCCTCCTCAGCCCATAGCCCGAGACTGGGAGGATCGATGAAAACACCAGGTGGGCTCCCAGACCCCTAGGCCCCACTCCCAATTCCCTGTAGTGCCTCATGAGCTGGCTGGGGGTGCTCTGAGCCGTGTCATTGGTACCCATGTGAATAAGGAGCATGGGGTAGTGGTCTGTGGGCCGGAGGAGCTGCGGGATCCTCTCCGCAATGTCTCGGATGCGGGCCCCCGGGAAGCAGCAGACTTCCTGGGCTAAGGGGTCGGGGTGGCAGATTGCCCCTCAGTCCCCCGCAGGATGGAGTCTCCCACAACAAACACCTTTTGCTTTGTCTTGGGGAGAGCGGGGCCAGTAGCTGCGGTCAAGCCTGGGTTGCCTGCGGGACCCAGCGACTGCGTGGGCTCTGCCGGGGCTGCAAGAGGGGCGAACCTGTTGCTAAGCTCTGGCGAGGGAGGGGCCTTGGTGCGGCGGGCCTTAGGGCCCTTGACCACCTTGGTCCATGCCCCAGACTGGGCAGAGCGGGAGGTCCCAGCGTCCTCCTTAGTCCTGGAGGGAGACGGTGCTCTCCCCTGCGGCTCCCGGGGGAGAAAAGCCTGGCAGTAGGAGTCAGTCTCCTGCTCGCAGACCCTGATGGCGCGCAGTCTCTGGACTGTGGCCTGACGCCTCTCCAGTTGGCACGCCAGAGACCCCAGTAGGGAGCAGACCCCGCAAGGGGAGGTGGCCATGCTCCCCGGCCCCAGAGCCTGAAAAAGGGACAGGCAGCCCCCGCAGCGAAGAGCCAGGGGCTCCGTCTGTGTGGAGCCCGGAACCATTGGCTCCGTCTGGGCGGCCGTCTCTGAGGTGCCCGGGGCGGGGGGCCGCAGAGCCCAAGGGGACCCTCGGGGTGCGGCACGTGCCCATCCGTGTCATGCCTCTGGTAGGCTGGCTATGGCTGGGACTGACTACTCTGGGGGGGTTGCAGGCAGGGTCTCGCGCCCTCCCATGCCGTCTCCTGCACGAACTCCGCGCTAACTCAAGTGCCTGTTAACGTAGCCGGTTCGCACGGCTCCGGTCGCGGGGCTCCCTGGGGGGCTGGGCCAAGTAGGGCCTGGGCGGGGGCTTGACCCGGCCCGGCTCCACGCAGCTGCCTCCTCCCAGGGAGCGAGGAGTTAACCCCTTCCCACCACGAGCCCACTTACCTCCGGCTGTGCTGGGGGTCGGCGGGGGCTCTGCAGCTGCTGAGGGGGTGTCTGGGGGGCTTCGGGGGAGCGGGGGTGCAGTGGGCTTCACCTGCGCGTCTCTCACCACTCCGGAGCCTAACTGATAGATAGATAGAAGAAAGAGCTAAGATTTTCACATTCCCAAAGTAGACTTTAAAAATAATGCCAAAAATCATGAAACTTGGCAACACTGCATCACAGCTCACAAAGCCAACACTTATCAATACCTTAGCAAAGCCTTAGCATGAACAGTGTATGTGCTAATCGGTGCTCAGACTAACCAGGTCTCCCATGATATCTGCACCCCGAAATGCTTCTCAACCTTATGGACACCAAAGTAAAGAGAGGACTGTCTGCAGTATCTCTGTGCTCCCCTTGACACAGAAATTCCTGAAAAACCCATACATCTCCCAGGCTTTCCAACATGCTGTCAGGGTGTGCATGCAAGAATACAAAGGCAGAGAAGCTTGAAGGAGACAGCATGGGCTGGGAATGTGGACACGTCGGAGAGAACCCAGCAGAGGGAAATGAAAATGGTTGGGGCCTGAGGTATGAGGAAAAACTTTCTCACTAGGAGGGTGGTGAAACACTAGAACAGGTTACCCAGAATGGTGGTGGAGTCCCCATCCTCGGAGGTGGTTAAGAGCCGGGTAGACAAGGCCTTGGCTGGGATGATGTAGTCGGGGCTGGTCTTGCTTGGAGCAGGGGGTTGCACTAGATGTGACCTCCCGAGGTCCCTTCCAGCCCTCACGTTCCATAATTCTGTGATTCCCCTATACTAGCACTAAAGCTGCTGTCGTGGTGGGTTATCAGTCGTTGTGTGCTGCTTGGTAAAACAGGAGCAGTGACAGTGTTACAGAGATCAAAACAAGCTTCAGGAAACAGTGGCTACTAATCACCATCAAGTTTTTAATAATTACACTTACTGTATTTCTGCGACTGCTCTGCCGTCTACCACCTGCCTCATTCTCCTTTTCAGACATTTAACAAATGCAAAATCCAGGCTCTCTCATGCATTTTCTTACTGAAAGCCAGGGAAAAGCTCATCGAAAATTCTGATTTCCACAAGCTAGTTTTAAGCATGTAAGCAAATCCACAAATTAGTCTAAATGCCTTTGCCAGGCTTTTCTAGCTCAGAGTACAAGACTCTGCCTTCTTCCTTCACTGTCTTGTGTTGCCTCCAAGTTCTGCACTTTTCCCTACAGACAGCTGGCACAATAACATGCCTGATATGAACTGAAATGGCGTCTCTACATAAAATGGTCTCAGTTTAGCTCTGTATCAAGTATGTGTGTGGAAAGAGAAAGAACGATGCATCCGTTTAATTCTGTAGCAGTGTCGTGTGGGCTGGAGGAGGGGAGGCAGAGAGGAGACACATGACTTCACCAACAAAAAACTGCCTGAGAAGAAAAGAGTCTTCAGGAAGTGTAATGAGAACTGGGTTTCTGGTTCTTCATTTTGGTTTCATTCTTGAAAGACATGTTTCCCTTGCCTGGAAGGGCTGTACATTGTGTACCATCTGGTGACCCTGTGCCAGTCTCTGTACACATAGTCTGGCTTCAGCTTGTACATGCAGCCCGCAGCTCACAAGGCTGGCACTGGTCAATGCCGTAGCAAAGCCTTAGTGTGAGCAGTGTATGCGCTAATCAGTGCTTGGACTAACCAGGTCTCCAGTGAGACCCCGCAAATGCTTCTCATCTTTATGGAGACCAAAGTAAAGTGTGGGTTTCCTCCAAGATCCCTGCACTCCCCTTGGCATGGGAGTTCCTGAAGCACTTGAACACCTCCCCGGGAAAAGCCAAACGAAGGACAGCCCAGAGTCACACTACTGGACTGGTAATCGTGTTTTGGAGCTTCGGATGCAGCGAAGGGGGCGGACTGCTGCACTCAGTCTGGGCCTCACTATTTTCTCTCTCTCTGGTTTCCTGCTATTTCTTAGTTGTGGTGAGGGGTTTCCATTTCCTCCCATGTGTTTACAGCCTCTTCTGTTTGTTATTTCTTGACACTCTTGTTGCATTTCTACTCTAAAAGGAGAGTGGATTAGACTGCTGATTTATGGCTGTTATTCATGGACGTGGGCTTTTACTGCGGCTTTCCAACACACTGTCAGCATATACATGCCCAGAGGCTTATTCTCAGCTATGCCATAGTGAAGCATGAAAGAGACCTAGCATGGGCTGGGAACCTGGCCCACTATTTTGTTCAAGGTGGATGGAGGTCACGGTCTGGTGCAGGGGGTGTTTCAGTGAGGGATTGCTGGGATAAAGTTCTTCTAAGATGCCATGTGATGCCTTGAGACAGCTTATCAGCTGTGGACACCATGTGGACACCATGTGCTGTGAAGCTGCGTCACAGCAGTGTTCATAGAGCTCGTGTCACAAACTTCACTTGTTCTCCAGGACCACTGTGACTGGGCATCTCATGGAAGGACAACATCTGGTCTAAGAGCAACGTGAGGAGAGATGAGGATTTCTTTAGGGGACAGAGCTGGGATACAGTTAGACAAGCTTCCCCATGCAAGGCTCTTGTTCTTCATGCCTGGGGCATTTCACACACCACAGTGTAGTGTGACTTTTGGAAAGTCCCACCAGTTCAATCCACCTTTCCCCTGGAGGGGCAGCATTTGAGCTATTCATCCTAGTTCAGGCTGTTCACAGTCACGTAGCAGAGACTCCAGTTTCATTATGAGCACTCTTATCTGTTGCTGGTCTGCACACACCCTTTCCTGCAGCATTCAGAGCAGCTCCTGGGGCTCTGGGTAGCAGCAGCCCAGCCCCTGCCGGTACATGGGTGGCAGTTTCCACCACTAGAGCCCCCTCTCTCTCTTTTGTTTTTGTTTTACACCAGTTTATAGTGTGAAGCCATTGCTAAAAAGGAGAAGTCAGAAAAGCCAGGTCATTTCTGTGCAAGGCAAGCTGCTTGGAGCATGAGGCAGAAACCGGAAACATCTGAGAAGCTGCAGGCACAGCACTAATCTGATCTCTCAGCTGGAGCAGCACCCCAAAGGTAATGTGAGTAAGGGGAGAGGGAGAGGGATTTCGGAGAAGAGAGGAAGTGTATTGATCTGGCTAGAAAGTGTGCTAAAGAGAATGAAAGCACAGATGACTAAGCAGGACAGACTGCCAGCACTCAGCTGATTCCTTTGTTCTTAATATCAGTGGATGCATCCACACTTGAGCTTTACTGCCGAGTAGACTTCTCAGCTCCACAGTAAAGCATCACAGTCTATATGTATGCTGTTATCATGGCACAGTAAATTAATTAACTCTACTGTAAGATAATAGCATTAGGAACAGTAATTAAGTGCAACTAAATGCATATGTAGTCAGTTGATCGCAGGCATAAATTGCACCCGGTCAGAACAGGCAGCAGGGGCCAGATTCCTGCCTGCCACCTAGCCACATGGCTCCACAGTTTTAGCACTCTCGTGCCCCAGCCAGCTCCTTTGCTGGCCACCGCTGCCTCTTGGAGCCTGGGGCTGACCCCACAAGCCTTCTGCTAGCCCAGGCTGCTCCACCCCTCCTCAAAGTGCTGCTGTCCCAGGAGCACATGTAGACTGCACTTGGGAGCAGTGTACTGGAGCTTATCATCTCACCTTAAGGTCAGGTTCATCTGCATCCACCATGTATGAAGCCTGTCTTCAGGAGTCCCAAAGCTGGAGTGTATAGAAGGAGGGAAGCACACAGCTTACTAAGGAAGGGTCCAAATTGTTCTAGAGATCTTCAGCTGCCCAAAGCTATCCACCCAACTCTTAAAAAACTCAAAGGATGGATATCCCACAAGCTCTTTGGGCAGCCTGTGCTCTTGCTGAGCCACCTATAGAGTAGATACAATTTTTCCTGGTCTCCAAATTAAAGTTCCCTTGCTGCAATTTGAGACCATTGCTTCTTGTATTCCTGTCTTATTCTTGGTGCTCTTAGACTGCCTGTGAAATAAGTGCACCTCCGAGCACAGATTCAAACAGGAGGGCTTCCAGGTACACTGGCATTCTCTCTGTCCTGTATGTTGTGCTATCCCTATTGGTAGTAACGTAACAGTATTAAGAGTGCTGACTCTGATTTTATTCTGTGGGGAGAGTGATTCCAGAATGAAAGAAGAAGGAGGCAGAGACTGAGAAAGAAGTCAGCATAAAATGGATGAGCTTGTGTTCACCAAAGCTTGTGCTCTCTCTATACCTTCTCTAGCTAGTCTATAAAGTTATAGATCTACCCTGCCTGACTTCAGACTAACATGGTTGACATAGTTAACTACCTCTTTGTGGAGAAAAGAAGAACATCAGAAATACTATTTACTGGGTTAGGCGTCAAGTTAATCCAGACCAGTTTCCTGTATCTCACAGAGTGTCTCTAAAGGACACAGTATTTTCATAGTTTTCATAGACATCAGGGCTGGAAGGGACCTCGGGAGATCATCGAGTCCAGCCCCCTGCCCAAAGGGCAGGAAGTCAGCTGGGGTCATAGGATCCCAACAAGATAAGCATCCAATTTACCCTTGAAGGTGTTCAATGTAGGTGCTTGAACCACCTCCGCTGCCAGACTGTTCCAGACCTTGGGGGCTCGGACAGGAAAGAAATTCTTCCTCGTGTCCAGCCTGAAACGGTCTTGCAGGAGTTTGTGACCGTTCGACCTCGTCATCCCTTGGGGCGCTCTGGTGAACAGACGTTCCCCCAGATCCTGGTGGTCACCCCTGATCAACTTATAGGTGGCCATCAGATCACCCCTGAGCCTGCGCTTTTCCAGGCTAAAGAGTCCCATGGCTCTCAGCCTGTCATCGTAAGATCTGTTTTCCTGACCTCTGATCATGCGCGTGGCTCTCCTCTGGACTCTCTCAAGCGTCTCCACATCCTTTTTGAATTGTGCCCAAAACTGGACGCAGTACTCCAGCTGCAGCCTCACCAAGGCCGAGTACAAAGGGAGAATGACGTCCCGGGATTTGCTCGAGAAGCATCTATGGATGCAAGCCAGTGTTCTGGTCGCTTTACTAGCTGCTGCATCGCATTGGAGGCTCATGTTCATCTTGTGGTCAATGATGACCCCCAAGTCTCTTTCTTCCGTAGTGCTAGCCAGCGTAGCACTGCTGAGCCTATAAGGGTGCTGCAGGTTTTTCCTCCCAAGGTGGAGAACCTTGCATTTTTCGGTGTTAAACACCATCAGGTTCTCATCTGCCCATTTGCTAAGCCTGTCCAGGTCAGCCTGGATCAGCCGCCTGTCTTCTGGCGTGGATGCTTTGCCCCAAAGTTTGGTGTCATCGGCAAACTTGGCCAGTCCACTCCTGACTCCAATGTCCACATCATTAATGAAGAGTTTGAACAGTATGGGTCCCAGGACAGAGCCTTGAGGGACCCCATAGGTCACAGGGCACCATGATGAGTGACTGCCATCAATCACAACCCTCTGGGTCCGACCACGGAGCCAATTTCCCAGCCAGAGGATCGTGGTGGAGCCAAGGCCACAACTGGGCAGTTTGGCCAAGAGGTGATCATGGGATACCAGATCAAAAGCTTTTTTGAAGTCAAGATATATGACATCAATCTCTTCTCCCTTGTCCAGGTGATAGGTCACCTGGTCATAGATGGAAATAAGATTGGTCAAACAAGACCTACCCGCAACAAACCCGTGCTGGCTGTCCCTTAGGATGTTAGCCTGGGCCAGTCCCTCAAGGATGGCCTCCTTAATAAACTTTTCCAAGATCTTCCCCAGGATAGAAGTCAGGCTAATGGGCCTGTAGTTGTCCGGATCCACTCTCCTCCCTTTCTTGAAGATCGGCACCACATTGGCCTTCTTCCAGTCTTCGGCCACTACACCAGAGCGCCAGGAGTTTTCAAAGACCCGTGCCAGGGGCTGGGCTATGACGCTCGCCAGCTCCTTGAGTACCCTGGGGTGCAGATTGTCAGGGCCGGCTGACTTGAAGGTATCCAGCTTCTCAAGGTGTTCCTTCACGAGGTCAGCATTGATGGAGGGTAGGGGATTCCCATCACCCAGATTTCCCTGTCCCATAGCAGGCATGGGCATCCCGTGGGACTGATGAAAGACTGATGCAAAGTACCTATTTAATAGGCTGGCTTTTTCCTGGGCGTCAGTTGCCCCATCTGGTTTAGCAGGGGTCCAACATTGCCCTTGCTTTTCCTTCGGCTCCCCACATATCTGAAAAAGGACTTTTTGTTGTCCTTGATGCCTGAAGCTAGTTGGAATTCAGTTGCAGCCTTGGGTTTCCTGGTTTTCTCCCTGCAGGACCGGACGAGTGCGGAGTAATCCTCCTTGGAGGTGAATCCCATCCTCCATCCTTTGTAGGCTTTCATTTTTAGCCACAGTAGGTCCGCTAGGTCTCTGGAGAGCCAGGGGGGCTGCTGTGCCTTCTTGCTGCCTTTCCTCCATGTTAGAATAGATTTAGCTTGTGCATTGAGGATCGCTTCCTTGAGAAGCAACCACTCTTCTTGAACTCCCATCTCCCTTTGCAGGTCCTGTGCAGACTAATCTGTCCCCTGCCCTTCTTCCATTGGTACTTCCAGTAAAACAATTAATCCTATCACATGCTGTAAAAATATTCAGGTATGTGGGCTTCAGTACTTATCCTACCCTTGAGAATATTAAATATGACTTTTTGATTGGGAAAATCATGGTAGCTGAGTGGATTTGCATAATAGCTGCAAAAGGGAGTCCCTATTCTCAGAAAACTTCTAATTTGTTAAATTTCATGCAATGAAGGTGCTTAATTATATATGTGACTAATCAATCAACAACCCTTATCAAAGTGGAACTGAAGCCCTACACACACAAAGCACACATAAAGCTCTCCGTATCCCTTACTGGTGGCCAGGTTTCTTCTAGCACCTGGGAATTTTTGTTTTAGAAATTATTTTTCCTTAGTGTTTCTAGGTGAAGCTGGTCTGTTGCAGATATTCCAGGGAATTATGGAAGAGAGTCTTCAGGAGAGAGATGAAGAAATTCCACAGGGTGAGAAACCAGCACCTGTATATGTATAATTGGGGCAGATAGCAGTGATTTTAAGGACCACTGTTGTGACCTCCGCTTTGCACTTTCCCTTTTAAAGGCTCCTTGTAGCATCAATCTCTAGCAGTGCCATGGTTTGCATCAGGTCTCTGACATCTGGCAAGATAAAAGGCCCCAGACAATTGAAATGGTCTTTTTTCTTTCCACACAAGTTCCCTGAGGGGGCAGCTATGAAATCATTCATTAAGTCACCACTGGTCCCTCCTCTCCTAATTACATTTCTCAGTCAACAGCAGAGCAACCAGCCCTCAGACTGCCCTGGAGAAGCCCACATAACAGTAGTGATGGGCTGAGCTGAATGGGGTAGAGCCAACTAGGCCCCAGATCAATGTTCATCTAAGCGGATTAGGTTGGAAGTTTGCTAGAAGTTTTAGTTTCTGGGTTTTTTTAACTAGTTAGTAACTTGGAATCTATAGGAGTGTCCACACATGCAAGTATGTGCATTTGTAACAGCTCAAATAGAAGTGGTGCAAATTTGAGTCAGTGGACTGCGGCTGCAAAGTTGGCCTTTGAGCAGCACTACTGCCATGTGTGCCCCCTGGCCAGCCATTTGGGCAGCTATTGCCCTGAAGATGTTTCTGGTCTGGTGGCCTGCTTTGAAATGTCAAAGCATGTCCTCCTGGCCCCAACTGGCCAGGAGGTCAGCCACCTCCAGCTGGGTCCAAGGTGCCAGGACTGAGCAGGCAGTGTCCTGCCACTAGCCTCCCTATCAGGAATTCTGGTGTTCTCTATCTGAAAACTGAAAAATCCCTGAAAATTTCCTGAAGTCACTGTGTAAAATACCCTGAAATCCATGTTCCTCCACAATTAAAACAAAAGACCACTATATATAGAAAGACAGAGAGACAGCAATCAGTTGGGCAATGCTTTATTGATATATCTATAGTATTAAAGCCATTTGTAAGCCTACCAGTGTCTCTATCATCATCATCATAAAGTGAATTCTAAATACCTATATGTTCTTCTGCCCCCCATAGGTGCCACAGCCCCCCAACAGGGGTTACATCCCCACCACAGGGGTTACAGTCCTCCACAGGGGCTACAGGTGTTACAGTTCCCTTACAGGAGCCACAGCTCCCCCACAGAAGCCACAGACCCCCAACAGGGGCCAAATGGCCCCTGCAGGGGCTACTTCCCCTGGAGGGCCAACATGCCCCACCCCTGCTTGCCCTCCCAGCCCCCTAGGTTGCTGCCCACTTGGCCCCATCCCCCACCAGCTCCTGAATCCCCCCTGGAGGCTTCCCCATCCCCTGCTTGCACCCCCAGCCCCACATGGCTCCCCCCCCGCCTCCAGCACTTAAAAAAAAAAGCCTCTACTCACCACAGAAGCAAGGGCTGTGGGGGCTCCAGGGCCTCTTGGCAGAGCTCCCCATGCAGCATGGCATTGTCGGGGACAGAAGAGCCTGGGCTGGGGCCACTGGGACTGTCTCCCTACCCTATGCTGTGCAGGGGTGGGTGGTGCAGTGACCCCGATGGCAGCTGCTCCTGCTAGTGAGTGAGAGGGTTTTTTTGTTTTTGTTTTTTATGGCTGGGACACTGGGGCCTGGAGAGGGAATGATGGGTGGGGGCAGGGGGTGGGCAGGGGATAGGACCAGGTGGGGCAGGGATTGGAGAGATTTGGGGAGATGAGGAGGGATGGGGCTGGGTGGGGCAGGGATCAGGAGGCTCAGGGGGAAGGCAGCAGATGGGGCCAGGTGAGGCACCGACTGAGGGGCTGGGGGAGCAGGCAGGGCCATTGGAGGTGCCCCCCATGGTGCTCCCCCTCCTCCAGCCCCCCATCCCTTACCTGGAGTGGCACCTGGGTCCAACTCCCTGCAGCTGGCCTGCTGCTTGCCCTTCATGAGCATGTTACCAGAGCATCTCTGTGGAGGGCCCAGCCTCTGTTTGCCTCCGGGGAAAAGGCTTTGAGACTCTGTAAGATGCACGTGCACGCTCATCTGGACATGCCCTAAGGGTCATAGGTGGGTGCTGGATCAGGGAGAATCCTATGAATGAGACTCCATGACAAGGAACAATGGACACAAGTTATTAGAGAGGAGATTTAGATTAGACATCTGCAAGAACTACTTCACGGTCAGGGCGGCTAGGAGCTGGAACCAACTTCCAAGGGAAGTGGTGCTGGCTCCTACCCTGGGGGGCTTTAAGAAGAGGCTTGATGCCTACCTGGCTGGGATCATTTGAGCCCAGTTTTTCTCCTGCCCAGGCGGGGGGTCGGACTTAAAGATCTACAAGGTCCCTTCTGACCCCACTTCTAATTCTATGATTCTATGAATAAAGCAGGTATTCTCTATAGTCTTCCCACAGCCAGTACACAGTTATGTGGAACTAATTTCTATTCTAGTCATCAAATGCAAACCTGGGGGCTCTGTTATGGGAACAACATTTACTGGTGACTTGGAACTGGGCTTCATCGCATGGAAGTGTAGGTTCTGCCTGCATAACTTATTTAGTCAGTGTCTAAAGGTGCATATCTACAAAACCTTCTGACTCACTGCAGACAAACAGGACTAACTATCTCTCTCTGACTTGGATAAGATCTACAGACTTGTTTCATTTTCAGAATAAGTCCAGATTTCTAACTGTGTCCCTTAGTCACATTATTTTAAAAGAAGTTAATTAAAATATGCTTGTTACTATAAAAAGAAGACACTAGAAGCCACCCATCTCTGTATTACCTGTGCCATGCTCTGATGTGTTGGCTGAATTTGTTTCCAACAGACCCAAGAAATGGTGGACGATACACAGCAGACTCAGAACTAAGGATTGTTCTAGTTGGTAAAACTGGTGCAGGGAAAAGTGCCACAGGAAACACCATCCTAGGTCAGAAAATGTTTGAGTCCGGTCTTTCAGCAAAATCAGTCACCCAGGCATGCAGCAAGAAGGAAAGGCTCTGGAGACAGAAGAAAGTTGTTGTTGTTGATACTCCTGGCATTTTTGACACAGATAAACCTTCAGAGGAAATTTATCGTGAGATCAGCCGCTGCATCTTGGTTTCCTCCCCAGGGCCTCATGCTATAGTACTGGTGGTGCCCCTAGGCCGCTACACCAAGGAGGAACAAGAAGCAGTCAAAAGGATACAAAACATTTTTGGAGAAAGAGCCCTGAGATACATGATTCTGCTGTTCACCCGCAAAGATGACCTGGAGGATATGAAGCTGGAGAAATATTTAAAAGAGTCAAGGGTCGCTGGCATTCAGGAGCTGCTCAGCAAGTTTGGACAAAGTTACTGTGCGTTCAACAACCGAGCCACTGGACAGGAGCAAGAGACCCAAGTCAATGAGCTGCTGCTGATGATAGAGAAGATGGTGCAGGAGAATGGTGGCACATGCTTCACGAATGAGCAATATGACTTTGCTGAGAAAAAGCTTCAGGAAGAAACCGAGCATCTGAAAAGAAGGTATGCAGAGGAGCTAGAAATGAAGATGATGAAGTTGCAGTTGGACTACCAAAAGGAAATGCAAATGCTAGAGGAAGAACTCAAGAAGGTAAAAGGAGAAGTCAAAATGTTGCCAGAAATGAAAGCCCTGGAAGAAAAGCATCAGCAGGAGTCAGAAGCAATCAAGAGGTATTATGGGAAGAAACAAGAAGAGGCCAGGGAAGAAGTGGAGCGGGGCCCAATATTAGAAATAATCCAGAAAGCATTTAAGCTTCTGGTTAAAGAAATTCAGAAATGGTATTTGGATTGAATTGCATTTATTCCTCTCTCCCCTGGGCTTTGATACTGCATGGTAACAAATCTAAATCAAGCTCATGTTCTTAGCTTTGGGCCACTAATTGAATAGCTTCGGGATTCAGTACAAACTTATAAACCATATTTTTAATTGTTCCAGTAGACGTAGTGATCAGGGAATAAGTATATTGGATTCTGCCTCGGTGGGGCTTTGTCCCTATTTTTCAGTTCTCTAGCACATTCAGACAAAACATCATTTCCTTAAAGTCCTTGCTCCAGCCCATTACAGCATAAGTTTTCATTCTGCAATTACCATTAAATGATGTTGCTAGCAAAATGTGCCAGGTAACCACAGAGGTCTCTGTTTATTGGAAGGACAGATCAGCTTGGACAGCACTAGAATGATCTTGCCAATGTCTACCACCACCAAAACAGAGTCAAAGGGGATTTGCAGATACTCACTGACTTCATTCACACCTCTGTAGAGATGAATCTTCAAAAATGCTTAGTTCTAGATCTTAATTCTCTAAATGATGGTATGGGTTTTGGGACCTGGAAACATTTCTAGCTTTATTTTGAGCTGAAATTACCCCACCCCTTCTACCCCCTTTACATTTCTCAGTCACCACTTCCATTCCCTCATCCCTTCCACTCCTTTACCCCTTCCACAACACTTACACCCCAATACTCTTTCCTGCCATGGCAGGGGGTCGGACTAGATGATCTACTCACGTCCCTAATCCTAGTTCCAGCTCGGCCTTGGCCTTCCCGATTGCCTCCTTACATCCCCGAGCGACTGCAGTATAGTCATCCCTGGTGATGTCCCCTTCTTTCCGTTGGGTGTACGCCTCCGTTTTAGCTAGGAGACACTTCTGGATGCTTTTGGTGAGCCATGGAGGTTTGTGTGCTCTCCTGATCCCTTTGATCCATGTTGGGATTACCTCCCTTTTGGCTTGGAGGATCGTCTCCTTAAGGACTGATCACTCTCCTTGGACACCTGGCTCCCCTCCCCTCCGGGACCTCAGTGCTTCCCTGACTATTCTCCTTAGCTAATTAAAGTCCACCCTCCTGAAATCCAGAGCTGCTGCCTTGCTGTAGGCCTTTGCCACCTTGTGCTGGATGATGAATCCCAGCAGGTGATGATCACTGTCGCCCAGGTGGTTGAGCACCCACAGCCCCCTCACTGTGGCCAGCACCAGGTCCAACAAGGCGTCTCCCCTGGGGCTGTGCACCTCATGGGTTAGATGGAGGTCCTGCATTCTGGCTAGGAACCTACCTGGCTGACTGCTTTTCCGAGGAGATGTCCAGAAAGTTAAGGTCCCCTATGATGACCATGTCCTTGGACCTAACAACCTCCGTGAGCTGACTTAAGAATTCCTGGTCTAGCTCTTCCCCTTGGTTGGGAGGTCTGGAGTAGACCCCCACCATTAAGTCTCTTCCCCCTCGACTGCCTTGTATTCTAACCCAAAGCACTTCAGAGGGCCCCTCCTCTGATTCTTTGTTAATTGACGAGGATGTGTATTCCTCCTTAATATAGAGTGCCACGTCCCCACCTTTCCTTCCTATCCTGTCCCTTCTGTACAGCCTATAGCCCTTGATATTCACCGCCCAGGCATGCGTTGAGTCCCACCATGTTTCAGTGATCCCCACTATGTCCAGGTTGGTGTTGGCTAGCAGGAAAGTAAGTTCCTCCTGCTTGTTTCCTATACTACGAGCGTTTGTGTAGAGGCAGAATCTGCAACAGCCTTGGGATGATGCTTGTGAGTAAGCTACTTGAGATCTGATTAGATATCTAGCTGGCAGTAACTCAGATGCATGATCAAAAGTCTACCTCAGCCAGACTGTTTTGCTGTATGGGATTTCTGTGATACCGCTCTATCTTGTACCCTATTTTCACCTTACCTCTGTAATCAATAAAGTTCTCCTTTTTGACTGGTGTGGGAGACTTATTGAGGGGTGGGTCAAAATTATGCCTAAGAGGCCCCTTAGGTCTGCGGACTAAGGGAGACTTTCCTTTTTGGTCCCCGACTTGGGGAAGTGCCCCAAGTGCCTGTACTGGGTTGAGTTCTCATAGGAATATTAGGCCTGTGTTTCCCTGAGGACACAGGGCTGAGAGACAGTCCCTTCTCGGGGTGGTGGCAGCTTACATTACCCCCAGGCTAGTAAGTGTGCTCCAGGAAGGGGGGTCAGCTGGACACGAGGCAGTCCGAGCCTGGAAGGTGGTTGGGTGCAGAGAGGTGGGTGGCTCAATGCAGGAGTGCCCTCTACTGCTCCACCACGCACAGGTTGTGGACTGTTACAGTAAGAACTGGATGCCTACTTCCAGGCTGCCCACGAGATGAATGAAGCAAAAGGAGCAACAATGCCTGGAAATGCAGGGCAGAAATGGAGAACCACTATGTGGTCCAGCCAGGGGTTGCCTGGACAAAGGTAGTCTCTGGCCCTAGGAGGCACTGCACCAGGAAGACCACTGCCCTGGTGTTGAGCAACCCATCATGCATCCCAGAGCATGGTAGTCCGCCATCAGGTGATCAGGGCTTCTCCTGGCCGCATCATTAGTACTCACATGGGTGAGAACCATGGGGTAGTAATCGGTGGGCTGGATCACGGCCTGGATCATTCCCTTCTCATCCTGAATCTTTGCTCCAGGTAGGCAGTAGACCTCATGTGTCTAGGGGTCCTGGTGACAGATGGGGCCCTCGGTATCTCTCACGATGGAGTCATCTATGACAATCACTCAACACTTTTTCCTCCCTTACATCAGCACATTCATCTGAGCTGCTGGCTTCAGAATGTGAGGGCCTAGAGCGTCCAGTAACCACACCCAGGTGAAAGCACAGAGTAATTGTGGTGGAAAACTTGCTCCTGGGGGGGACTGAGGGAATTATCTGTTTTCCTGACCTGTTAGCCCATGAGGTCTGATGCTTCCTGGGTGTCTATGCCTGGGATATAATGGAGAGGATCCTCTAACTCATCCAGCCCTCAGACCACTACCCCATACTATGCATCCATATGGGCACAAATTACATGGATCATAAGAATCTTGGCTGGATCATGAGTAACTACAGGGCTCTGGGAGCACAGGTAGTTTTTTCCTTGATTCTCCTAGTAAAAAGTTACAGGCTCCAGAGGGAGAGGTGTATCAGAGAGGTTAACAGAAGACTCAAGTGATGGTGCTATCATGAGGGATTTGACTTCTTCAGCCATGTCCCACACTTTAGGGAGAGAGGCAGCAGCTTGGTGGGGAGGGATGGCCTCCACCTCTTTCTGAAAGGGAATGGGCCAGGATGGCTGACATACTTCACAGGGCTTTAAATTAGGATCGGTGGGGATAGATAGTCAATTAACAGTTCTAGCCCAGATCATGGCAACTGCAGTACTAACAGGTTAGGAAGCCCATTCCAAAGACAGACCAAGAGAAGTTCATGTCCAAGAACACAGGGAAGCTCAGGGACTCCCACAGAAGGCTCAGCTGCCTGTACATAAATGCCAGGAGTTTGGGAAACAAACGAGGAACTGGCCCTCCTCAAGAGTGACAATGATTATGATCTTATAGGAATAATGGAGACCTGATGGGACTCCACCTATGACTGGTCCATAGCTCTAGAAGGCTGTATTTTGTACAGGAGAGACCTTGTTGAGAAACAAAGTGGGGCTGTAGCTCTCTATGTGAAGGACAAGTATACTTCCCTTCAAACTGAGTTTAGCAACTGAGGGTGTCTTGAGACCCTCTGAGTTAAAATACAAAGGGAGCATGGGGAGGGGGATATATCTGTAGGAGTCTGCTACAGACCTCCCAACCAAGAGGATGAGCTGGATCAAGAATTCAACAGGGAACTGGTTGAAGCTGCATGATCCCAATGCTTGGTCATCATAGGGAACTTCAACCTTCCCACCATCTCATGGGAAAAACATGGCCAAATCTGACTGGTCACATAGCTTCCTCACTTGCACTAATGATCTCTACTATATGCAAGAGGTCTATGGGCCAAGTAGGGGGGAGGCACTGCTGGACCTGGTTCTGGTCAAAGGGGATGATCTACTGAGCGATAATGGGATCAAGGGGAAACTTAGTGACAGTGATCATGAACTGATAACTTTCTCTGTCCAATGCAGGATAGGTAAATGTCTCAGTAAAACAGATTTCCTCAACTTTGGGAAGGCTGCCTTTCAGAAACTCAGGAGACTTGCCAACCAGGCACTTAGAGACCATGACTCCTTAGAAAGAGGAGCCTACAAGGAATGGTTGTTCCTTAAGAATGCAATCCTCAAAGCACAAGGAAAGTCCATTCTGTCCTGCAGGAAATGCAGACAGTGGGTGAGGGTCTTCCCTTGGCTCAATAGGGAACTTTTAGACCTCCTGAAACTAAAAAGAGAATCCTACACCAGATGGAAAATGGGAATCATCACCAAGGAGGACTATGCAGCACTAGCCCACACCTGCAGAGAGCAGACCAGAAAAGCCA
This sequence comes from Crocodylus siamensis, assembly GCF_052110815.1. Lineage (NCBI taxonomy): Eukaryota > Metazoa > Chordata > Crocodylia > Crocodylidae > Crocodylus > Crocodylus siamensis. The sequence continues at coordinate 206,235,345 of NC_143399.1, forward strand.
AAGCAGAAATCAAACTCAGACTAACCACGGGAATGAAGGACAACAAAAATCCTTCTTCAGATATGTGGGGAATTGGAGAAAGAACAAGGGCAACATTGGACTCCTGCTAAATACAATGGGGCAGCTGGCATCTGACTCTCAGGAAATGGCCAATCTGCTAAATGATTATTTCCCTTTGGTCTTCCATCCATCCAAAGGGGTCACCCTGTCAGATAAGATGCAGTGCATCCAAGGGGCAGGAGACAGGCCCACAACTGATGCTGATCAAGTAAGTAAACACCTCTATAAGTTTGTGTGGCAGGGCACTGTTGGTGCCTGCCACTTTAAGAGTGGAGCCAAGCAGCTAGCAGGTGCTTGATTGCGGTGGCCATTTTAGACCTCTGGCCACCTATATAAATAGAGAAATTCCCTGCTGGCAAGACAAGCAGTAACATTGCCTGGCTGCATGCAAGATCCTGGAGGTAAGGGCAGGAGCTGTAGGGGATGGTTTGGAGGCTCCTGATCCTGGGCATGACCTAAAACTGCATCCTGATGGGAGTGGGTGGCCTTGTGGTGCTTTTAGTGGTGTGGAAATGCCAGGCCAGTTACCACCCTGGTGAAAGGCTGATAGGTGTGCCTTAACCCAAGCCCTCACCTTGGGGTGGGTCATCTAACATTGGAGGTAGTTGTGGCCAGGCAACTACAAAACTACAGCCTCAGGCATCCAAAGGCATACCTTGACCTACTCCCCTCACATATGCCTGAGGCTGTAGCTTGGGCTGGAGGCCAAGTAAGGGGGCTCCATCAGAGAGATAGGGGTGAGTCCTGACCTCAGTAAGTACTCCATCACTTGGAGGCCAAGGGTGGGTTGAAAGTAAGACCTGTAGTTGAGCACAATGACCTGCTGCTTTGTGGGGGGGGGGGGGAGTCAGAGTCCCCGTGAGACCCTGGAGCACCAGAGGGTTGTGGTGTGGGTTAAGAATGCCCCTGTGAGGGGTGGCCCCAGAAAAGGGGGCAGAGAGAAAAATGTCCAGCACACCTACTGCCTAGGAAATGACCTGCTGGGTGGCATGGAAGTGGAAAGGGATCTTGGAGTCCTAGTGGACTCCAAGATGAACATGAGTCGGCAGTGTGACGAAACCATCAGAAAAGCCAATGGCACTTTATCGTGCATCAGCAGATGCATGACAAATAGGTCCAAGGAGGTGATACTTCCCCTCTATCGGGCGCTGGTCAGACCGCAGCTGGAGTACTGCGTGCAATTCTGGGCGCCGCACTTCACGAAGGATGCGGATAACCTGGAGAGGGTCCAGAGAAGGGCCACTCATATGGTTAAGGGCCTGCAGGCCAAGCCCTACGAGGAGAGACTAGAGAAACTGGACCTTTTCAGCCTCCGCAAGAGAAGGTTGAGAGGCGACCTGGTGGCTGCCTATAAGTTCATCAGGGGGACACAGAAGGGAATTGGTGAGTATTTATTCACCAAGGCCCCCCCGGGGGTTCCAAGAAATAATGGCCACAAGCTAGAAGAGAGCAGATTTAGATTGGATATTAGGAGGAACTTCTTCACAGTTCGAGTGGCCAAGGTCTGGAACGGGCTCCCAAGGGAGGTGGTGCTCTCCCCTACCCTGGGGGTCTTCAAGCGAAGGTTAGATGTATATCTAGCTGGGGTAATGTAGGCCCAGCACTCTTTCCTGCTTATGCAGGGGGTCGGACTCAATGATCTCTTGAGGTCCCTTCCGACCCTAGCATCTATGAATCTATGGTGAGGGAAGGGTCTGGAACCCCAGTGACAGAGAAACTAGACAGAATGTCTGAAAGTATAGAGTTGCTCTGGGAGGTTCCAGGACAAGCTTAGACCTGTTTGGGTAATTGGCTGGCCACTACCCTGGTGAGGGTTGCTGGAGAAACCCAAAAGACAGTACATCTGCCACCCAAGGTAAGAGCTAGCTAAAGCCTATGGCCTATGGGTCCACTCCAAGAGAGAGGAAGGCAGTACAAGTTGTTGACATGTGAAAGAGACCCTGTGAGAGAGTAGAGTGTGAGAGGCCCTAGTGAGAGGAGGGTGGTATGAATCTGTGTGTGTCTGAAGTCTGACAACAAGGCCTAAGCTTGGTCTGGCTGTAGGCCAGGAGCATTGGATCATCTGGATGCCATCTGTGAGGCTTGGGCTGCGATGTAGGGGAGGAACAGAGCTGCAGGCAGTGCCCCCTAGCATTGGGCAGCCTCCTGTCTTTATCAACAACTTAATTAATTAACAACAAGGCGTGGCATGCCCAAAGGCAAGTGTGGAAATTAGCACTGTGGGTAGTCAGGGAGCCCCACTTCACCACAGTTTGACATCCACAAATCTGTGGGCCCAGATGAAATGCACCTAAGAGTCATGAAGGACCTTGTGGCCATTATAGCATACCTTATGGCTGAGATATTTTAGAACTTATGACACCTGGGAAAAATACCAGAGGACTGGAAAAGAGCCAATGTGGTCCCAAATTTCAAGAAAGGAAGGATGGAAGACCCAGGGAATTACAGACCAATCAGTCTGACATTGATCCTTGGAAAGATCCTGGACAAAATTACCAAGGGTTACATCAGCAGCAGGCTAGTGGAAGGCTTTGGAAAGGCTAGCAAACATGGCTTTGTTGCTGGAAGGTCCTGCTTTACTAAGATGGTCTCCTTCTATGACCAGGTGATGCATTGCCTGAACAAGGGAGATGAGCTTGATGTCATATACCTGGATTTCCAGATGGCCTTTGACTTGGTTTCACATGATATCCTCATGGCTAAGCTGGAGAACTGAGGCCTCAATCATCTCGCAGCCTGATGGCTGGGGAACTGGCTCTGGGGTTGAACCCAAAGAATATTAGTTGATGGGAGCAAACCAATATGGTGTGAGGTGACTAGTGGTGTCTCTCAGGGCTCAGTACTTGGGCCAGTACTCTTCAACTTCTCTATAAATGATCTGGATTCTGGCATTAGATGGAGACTGGCAAAGTATGCAAATGACATTAAACTATGGGGGAAGGAGGCCACATTGGAGGACAGGCTTGGGATACAGACCGACATGGAGAGGCTTGCAAGGTGGTGGACCAAAACCTGACAGTTTTTCATATAGTGAAATGCAGGGTGCTCCACCTTGGGAGGAAAAAACTGTATCATACTTATAGGCTCAGCAGTACTATGCTTGCTAACACCATGACCAAAAGAGACTTAGGGGTCTTGATTGACCACAACATGAACATGAGCCACCAATGTGATGCCGTAGCTGGCAAACAAACAAGGAGGAATCTTCACCAGTTTCATAGTTGGTTTCCTAGTTGATAGGGTCAGAAAGGACTTAAGCAGATCATCAAGTCCAACCCCTTGCCATGGGCAGGAAAAGATGTTGGGGTCAAACGATCCCAGCAGGGTGGTTGTCTAGCCTCCTTTTGAAGACCCCCAGGGTAGGGGTGAGCACCACTTCCCTTGGAAGTTGGTTCCAGCTCTTAGCCACCCTGACTGTGAAGTAGTGCTTCCTGATGTGTAGCCTGAATCTACTCTCAGTCAACTTATGGCAATTGTTCCCTGTTACCCCCAGTGGTGCTTGGGGAACAGGGACTCTCTCATTGCCTGCTGATTCCCCTTGGCAAGTTTATAGGGGGCCACCAGATCCCCTCTCAGCCTCATCTTGTGGAGGCTGAACAGGTTCAGGTCCTGTAGCCTCTCCTCATAAGGCCTGCCCTGCTGCCCCCTGATCATGTGAGTGGATCTCCTCTGGACCCTCTCGAGCTATCTACATCCCTTCTGAAGTGCGGCACCCAGCACTGGACGCAGTACTCCAACTGCGGCCTGACCAGTGTCGCATAGAGGGGGATGATCTCCTCCTTGGACCTGCTTGTGATGCATCTGTGGGTGCATGACAAGGTACAGTTGGCCTCCCTGACTGCGTCCTCACACTGCCGGCCCATGTTCATTTTGGCATCAGTAATGACGCCAAGATCTTTTTTTGCCTCCCTGCACTGATGAGAAGGGAGTTCCCCAGCCTGTAGGTATGGTGCTGGTTCTTCCTCCCCAGGTGCAACACCTTGCACTTGTCTATTGAAACCCATCCTCATCTGCCCACCTCTGTAACCTGTCCAGATCTAGTTGTAGGCTGTCCCTCTCTTCTTGCATACTCACTTCTCCCTATAACTTAGTATCTTAGTGTCATCTGTAAACTTGAACAAGGTGTTTTTCACCCCCTCGTCCAAGCTGACAATGAGAATGTTAAACAGTGTGGGCCCAAGGACTGAGCCCTGGGGAACCCCACTGGCCACATCCCTCCAGGTTGAAAATGACCAATCCACCGTCACTCTGTGGGTGTGGCCCTCCAGCCAATTTGTGACCCACTTGACTGTGTAGGTGTTGACACCACAGTCGCCTAATTTTTTAATGAAGATAGGGTGAGAGAGTGTCGAAGGCCTTCCTAAAGTCTTTCTTCCAGAAAGACTATGTCCACTGCAACATGTACATGCAAGGCTTTTGTGACCTGGTCATAGAAGGAAACCAGGTTGGTCTGGCAGGACCTGCATTTAATGAACCCATACTGATCACCCCTAAGCATAATCTCCCCTGGTAGTCCCTTGCAGATGTGTTCCTGGATAATTTTCTCAAAGAGCTTCCCTAGGACTGAGGTAAGACAAATGGGCCTATAGTTACCAGAGTTCTCTTCCCTATGTTTTTTGAAAATGAGGACAACATTGGCCCTTTTCAAGTCCCCTGGCACCTTGCCAGAGCACCACAAGTGATTGTAAAGATGTGCCAGGGATCCCACAATGACCCCTGCTAATTCCCTCAGCACTCTGGGATGGAGATCTTCAGGACCTGCTGATTTGAACACGTCTAGTCCCTCCAGGAGTTCCCTGACTAGGTCCTCACTGATGCTGAGCCTGGGTGCGTCTCCCCTTGGTCCATCGGGAATCCCGGTGGGGGGATGTCTCTGTCCCGCCTCAGAAAAATGGAAGCAAAGAATCTGTTATAGAGATTAGCTTTGTCATCTGGTGCTACCACCAGATAACCAAGCAGAGGCCCCACATTACTTGGTACCTTCTTTTTACCCCCTCTGTATCTAAAAAAGGACTCCTTGTTATCTTTGATCCAGGTCGCTAGTCCCAGTTCCATCTCTGCCTTAGTCTTCCTAACAGTTCCCCTACAATCTCAAGCAATGGCGGTATAATCCTCCTGGTGATGGCCCCTCCCTTCCATTGGGTGTACACCTCCTGTTTGGCTTTGACATTCCTGGATGCTTTTGGTGAGCCATGGGGGCTTTTGAGCACTCTTGCCCTCTTTGATCCATGTTAGGATTGTCACCCTTTGGGCTTGGAGGATCATCTCTTTAAGGAATGACCACTCTTCTTGGACTCCCAACACCCCTCCCCTCTGGGACCTCAGTGCCTCCTCAACTAGTCTCCTTACCTCATGGAAGTCTGCCCTCCTGAAGTCCAGGGCTGCCTTGCCACAGGATTTGACACCTTGCACTGGATGGTGAATTCCAGCAGGCGATGATCACTTTCACCCAGGTGGTTGAACACCCAGAGGCCCCTCACAAGTGGCCAGTACCAGGTCCAACAAGGCTTTCCCCTGGTGGGACTGTGCACCTCCTGGGTTAGATGGAGGTCCTGTAACTTGGCTAGGAACCTACGTGAGCAAGTAAAACCAGGTACACCATCCTTCCACTCTACTTGGCCTTAGTGAGGCTGCAGATGAAGTACTGCATCCAGTGTTGGGCCCGCCACTGCAGAAGGGCTGTAGATAAGCTTGAAAGAGTCCAGAGGAGAGCCACCTACATGATCAAAGGCCAAGACAGCAAGCTTTTTGAGGACAATGCTGAGGGACATGGGACTCTTCAGCCTGGAAAAGAGAAGTCTCAGGGGGACTTGGTGGCAGCCTATAAATTTATAAGGGGGCTACCCCCCAAATCTGGGAAAACAGTTGTTCACTAGTGCTTGCCAAGTGATAACAAGGTCTAATAGTCACACATTTCTGGAAGGACAATTGAGACTGAACACCAGGAAAAAACTTTTTACTGTCTGAATATCTAGGGCATGGAACAGACTCCCTGCAGAGGTGGTGCAAGCACCTACTCTGTAGTCATTCAGAAGGCATTTGTATACTTACCTTGCTGGGATAATTTGACCCCAGCAGACTTCTTGCCCAGGGGCTGGACTCAAAGATCTTGTGAGGTCCCTTCCAGCCCCTAATGTCTATGAAATCTAGAGGTCCAAGGGAGATTTCCAGGACCCCCAGTGCAGAGGAAGAGAACACTCACCCCCACCCCCACCCCCACCCACATTTATCTGACAAGGGGAGGAAATGCTACCTGACCCCAACACAGCATTGGTGTAACCCTGAGCCAGGAAAGGGCAGACAATCAAGGCAGGATCAGCAGTACAACTCAGTTCATACCCCCTGCCAGGCTGCACCAAAATCCAACACTTATGAAAAAGGGGATAGAAGAAGGCAGATACCCATAGCATCAAGAAAGGAAAGATTTCTTTCCAGTCCCCATATAGTGACCAGCAAAGTCCAAAGGCCTGGGATAACTGGACTCTTTCCACTAGATAAGTGCTTGCAACCTCATAGGTCAGCTTCAATTATTTCTGGATGGTGCAAGGGTGCTCAGTCCTTATCGCATTCTGCATCTGAGATATATGTGGACAATTTAATAAAAAAAAACTTAGTATCAAAGAGCAACCTCAATTCTGGCCTTCTTAGAGAGCACTTGAATAATATTCCTGACATTCACTATAGCACTGTCAGGCCTAGGCCCTTCAGAACCACAGCAACAGCCTCTGATCTTTGAGATTAAAAGACAAACCATTGTGCAGGCTGCACAGGAGCTTTTTCCGTCTTGAGCAGAGCCACTTTAACACATAGGCAATGTAACAGGGCCCTGACTGAGACCCTGTTACTAAAGGAACAGGGGCAGCTGAAGACAATTACAACATGGGGGTGAGCCCCACCCACAGAGAACCAATGAGGCTGGGACCCAAAGAATAAGAGGGAGAGAAGGTAAAGGAGAAATTGCCTTCCGGCACAAGATGACAAACTCGGGGTTAATCCAGATCCCAGGAGAGGAAAAGTGGAAAAGGATTCTGACCTGGGATACTGGAGAGAGCCATGAGGTTGGGACTCCAGAAGACAGGTCAGATATGAGACAGATGACTGCCTGGGTAATTGAGCTGCATTTTGTTGAGTGCAGGGAGAAGCAGAGCCACGCTGCGGGCTGGAGCCACAGCCGACTTTAAGGATCGGGGAGGCTACGCCGATCTGAAAAGACAGCGGGGAGGGACGACCCCTGCCCAGACCCCTAAAGAGTCTGAGGAAGCCAGAATGCATCCTGAGTAGGGAGAGACACTGAGGGTCAAGAGGGCAAGCCCCGACCGTGGGAGAGCTGCGGAGCCTGCACGCTGGCTGCTGGAGAAAGACGCAGGTGGCAGCTGTAATAAGCCACTAATGAGATAATTAGCAGTGGATACTGGGACTTTGTGTGATACTTACCAATTGTATTATTGAACTGGGATCAGCCTGGAGACTTGTGGGCAAGGCAAGATCAGTCTGTTGGACTGCTTCCTCCTCCAAAGGGGGTTCCTGTAAGTAATAGAAAAGAGCTGAATAAAATCACCTGCATTATACCTGATCCAGAGTGGTACTTCCTGTGGGTATTCTCTCAAATATCACCCCCTTCCTCCCTATTTCTATTAAGATCCAAGTTGTGGCAGGAGAGAATCAAGAGGCTTGGGGAGGGTACTCTGTGCAGACCCACTGACAGGCAAACTAAGTACATGACTGGGGCTCTTAGCTCTGGGGTGCCTGGTTCTTCCCTCCATGAGGGCAGCACTAATATCCCTGTCCAAGTTCCTTTCTTTCCCTTCCTCTATGCCATGGTCACAGAAGGGCTCAGCCCAACCAGCATGTAGATTCCAGGTGGAGTCCTGCTGCCGCCACCCAAGGGTCCTGCATGTCTTTCCCAGTGTCCAGCTAACTCTGGGCACTAGGGAGGGAGAGGGATGGCAGGGAAGGCATTGCAGCTGGCTGGGAGCAAGGATCCTGCATCCAGGTGGGTGGCAGGAGTGTCCCATAACACAAGATAAGTGACACTAGCAAGAAGACCCAAGAGCAGCAGGGGGGCCTGAGTCCCAGTTTTGGAGGAAATGATCAAATTAGGAAAAAGCCAGGAAAGCTATGTGGATGTGTTACCACAGAAAGACCAGTGATAGCCATGGATGAAGAGTCATCAGGAGTCAACAAGAGAGAAGGAGAATACAGAAGCAGAAACTTGAGAATAACAAAGGGTCCCTCCCTTCTTCCTATCCCTCCTTGCTGTCCCTCCCTGTTTCTCCTTGTCCCTCCCTGTCCCTCCTTCTCTTACTTGAGAGGGGTCCCTATCCCCATCCCCTGGGAAGGGTCCCTCAGGCCACCATGGCCAATGGCATACCAGCAACCCGCCTCATGCACCCCACTGGAGGGGGTGTGTGGGCCTTGGCATCCCACCTCCAAACTACTGACAACTAAGAGAAAGAGCCTCAGAGTGGAGCCTGCATCTTGACCAGATGTACTTTGACTAAATTTTTTTTTCTTCTTTAGACCTTTATTAGAAAAATTAAAAAACAAAAGATGAAAATGCCAAAGTACCCCTCACCCTCAATTTACTTTCCATCCCCAAACTGAGTATGAAACTCTTGTCAGAACAAAAACACTCATCTCCCAAGAGATCAAGGCCCTGTCCATGCAACACCCTTCATGGAGTTACACATTTAGGAGTATTCATCTTTCAACTTGAGGAGTGCCCTCTCAGTGGCTCAGTGTGTCAAAATCTCATATATACTTTAATACAATTATAGATTCATGTAGAAGGGGAGCTTGAAGGGAGCTCCAGAGTTCATCTTGTCCAATTCCATGCCTGAGGCAGGCTAAGCCCTGTCCAAATCATCCTATACAATTCATAATCTAAACTTTTTTGTAAAACTACTAAGGGTGCACTGATAAAGATTTTTTGGGCTGATATCAATTGCCAATATGTAGCCCAGTAGCTTAGAGAGCAGTGTTAGGCTGGTAAGTCTGTGGAGGGCAAGGGGCATGAGGGACGGAGGGGCCAGAGGGGAAGATCAATGCCCCTGCAGGGAGGGGAGCTGCCCCGCTGGGGTGGGGCAGGATGTGGGATGCAGCTACAGCTCTTAGGTAGGGTGGCTTTAACTGCTGTGCAAACATCCAGGGAAGGAATGGGGGGCATGTGTCCCCCAGATCTGTGCATGGTGCAAGAGCAGGCTGCCACTGCATGCTTGGAGCTGGGCTTCTACCAGCAGGAAATTTGGGCTGGGGCTGTGCTCAGGGTGGGGCAGGCATCAGCAGCACTGGGAGGGGAGCTACAGGAGAGCTAAGATGATTTTGGGGGGGTGGCTGTAGCTTTCCCTGTAGACACCACTCCCAGCACCACAGTCTCCCACCCAATCCTAAGAACAACCCTGCCCATCCCCCTCCTGCTGGGAAGAGTCCAGTGCTGGCCCCAAGTGTGCAGCAACAGCTCATCCTTGCCCTGTATATAGATCTGCCAGGCATCTGCCTCCCATGTCTCCCCTGGGTGTGTGTGCCCCCCTAGGCCTCCCAGACAAGTCGCAGTTCCATTCTGCACTCAGCCCTGCCCCATCTGTGCAGCCCCAGCCCCAGCCCCAGCCCCATCCTCTCCTTCATGGTGGGGGCCTCGATCTGCCTCTCCTTTCCCTCCCCAATCCCCCCCTGCAACTTACTAGCCAGATGCTGTTCTCTAAGCTTTCCCTAGCTGCTCTACTGGCCTCATGCATGCTGTGGCTCCACGCATGCATGGAGCACGTATAGGTAACATTTTTGGCTGCATCAACCAAAAAAGCCAATTGCTGATAATGTTGATTTTCCTTTTATCAGTGCTAATAAGATATGCATTGGTACACCTCTAAAAGCTATCATTAACCCTGAAACAAGACATAAGAAATAGTCTGTGCCAACCTGCAACAGGTAAAGCATGGGCACCAGGGTAGCCAGCTTCTCCAAAAGGCTGTTAATTGATACTCAAGAGAACAGAGGGAAAATCCCTCCCACTTGTTAGGCTTAAGCCTTTGTTCTAATGCACATTTAAAAATTGCTTATGTTTACCAAATATGGTCATCCTTAAGTGGAATTTTCTATTATAAGATAATCTTTTCATTCTTGGGTGGGGGTAGGTTTTGCTTTGACTGTTCCTCTTTTTTCCCAGGCTATATTTATTCTATTTAGTTACCTAACTTCCTCATTCATTTTCAGTCAGGGACACTATTTTACCTTATCTTTTTCACTGGGTTCAAGTCTTGATCACAATTGAAACTAAGCATGCAGCTTAAACTAAGCACAGAGGTCAAAACCCAGGCCTGAAGGTCAAAACCCTCTGCTCCCTTCCCCCCTCAACAAACAGAGCCCCTCCACTTTACAATTTTTTTTTGTCTTTGAGCCCAGAATACAGGGCCATGGGAGGAAGGGCTAGGAGGTAGAACTCTGGGGCAACTGCCCAGCATCCCAGCCTCAGGATGTTCCCTCATGGATCCAGAGGCTGTGGTGACCCCATTGGCTGGCAGCCTCATGCATGGCCAGGTCTTCAGCCTTGTGGTGTGGGGGAGCAGCAGTACTAGGCCCAGGTGAGTGTCAGTTGTCTGGGGCAGGGCCTGGGCCAGGGAGTCTGGCAGGCAGCAGGTACTTGAGGAGCTCCTCCCAGGACCAGGTTGAGGTCTGATGCAGAGCAATGGGTGGGACCATGCAGGGCCATGGGCAGGGGCTGGGCAGCGGGAGGCATGGACATGACCACCAAGCCCAGGAGGGTGTCCAGGGTCTGCTGGTCAGCACCACCCTGCTGCCAGAGCAGCTTTAGGTGCTCCCATTCCAGGACCTTCATTCAGGCCCAGTGGTCCCACTGTGCACAGTCCCACGCCTCCACCTGGGGGACAACCTGCCCCCTCCAGTTCTGCTCCTATGCATCCTGCTCCTCTGTTCCTACCCACTAATATCAGTCATTGGATCAAGAGGGTTTGGTCTAGGGTGCATCACTGGTGTAACTGGCACATCCAAATGGCTCCAGTGGTGGGTGGCAGTGACCCAGAGCCCACATACCCACTGGGGCTGGTGGGCTCTCCCCTTACATCCAGATGTTGGCCCTGCAGAGGCAAAGAGACAGATGCCTTTTGTGAGAGTTTGCAACACTTCGCAGATAAGATGCTGTGCACCAGGAACCATGTGCTGCTTGGCCTCAGATCCTGAGTTGGCCTTGCACAGGTGCCCATGGACCATGGTAATCTGGTGGTTGAGGCCTGGGCCCAGGTTGCTGCAGTCTGAGCCCTGCTTCCCTGCTTTGCTCCTGCAGGCTGGTGATACACTGGGTGCTGTCTGCAGGCAGATTTCCTCCCTACTCCCTTCTCAGGGTGGGCCAGGCCAAGCTCCTGGGCAGCACCTGCTGCTATGGCTCCAGGCCCCACTCCCCCTGTGCTCCCAGGGCCAGGTTGGGGTCTGCTGTGGGGCAATGGGTAGGACCATGGAGCCCTGCAAGTCCATGGGTAAGGGTCAGGAAGAGTCCCTGGCCTTAGAAGCAGGTGGGTGTAGCAGTGGACGTAGTCTTTCTGGACTTTAGGACAGCCTTCAACACTGTCTCTCTCCCCATTCTCATTAAAAAACTAGGTGACTGTTGTGTTGACACTTACACAGTCAAATGGGTCACTAACTGGCTGGAGGACCGCACCCAGAGAGTGGTGGTGGATGCATCATTTTCAGCCAGGAGGGATGTGAGCAGTGGGGTCCCCCAGGGCTTGGTCCTCGGGCCCACACTATTCAGCATCTTCATCAGTGACTAGGACAAGGGAGTAAAAAGCACCCTGTTCAAATTTGCTGACAACACTAAGATGTGGGGGAATGTGGGCATGCTAGGTGGGAGGAATAGGCTGCAATCAGACCTAGACAGGTTACAGGGGTGGGCGGATGAGAACAGGGTGGGTTTAAACACTGACAAGTTCCAGGTGCTGCACACAGGTAGGAAGAACCAGCAGCATACCTACAAGCTGGGAAACTCCCTTCTCATCAGTGCAGAGGCAGAAAAGGATCTTGGAATCACTACTGATGCCAAGACCAACATGGGCCAGCAATGTGGGGATGCAGTCAGATCTCCCCCCTCTATGCGATGCTGTTCAGGCCACAGCTGGAGTACTGAATCCAGTTCTGGGCGCTGCACTTCAAGAGGGATGTGGACAACATGGAAGGGGTCCAGAGGAGGCCACTCACATGATTGGGGGCAGCAGGGCAGGCCCTACGAGGAGAGCCTACAGGATCTGAACCTGTTCAGCCTTCACAAGAGAAGGTTGAGGGGGGATCTAGTGGCCTGTTACAAACTAGTCAGAGGGGACCAGCAGGCATTTGGGTAGTCCCTGTTCCTGGCAGCACTACCAGGAGTGACAAGAAATAACGGTCACAAGCTGGCGGAGGGTAGATTTAGGCTAGATATCAGGAGGTGTGACTTCACTGTCAGGGTGGTTAGGATCTGGAACCAACTTTCAAGAGAAGTTATTCTGGCTCCTACCCTGGGGGTCTTTAAGAGGAGGCTAAATATACACCTTGCTGGGGTTGTTTGAACCCAGTACTCTTTTCTGCCATGGCTGGGGGTCAGACTCAATGATCTGCTCAGGTCGCTTTCGACCCGAGCAACCATGAAACTATGAAACTGTCACCCAGCCCAGAGCACCCAGGCTTGGGGTGTGTGGGGCCCCTGGACAGCTGGACCAGGCGAATGGTTAGGTTTCTTGGAGTCTATCCCCCTCACTCCATCACTTCACCCTGAACATGTGTGAGGGAGTGGGGTCTAGGAGCGGCCGTGAACTCCCTAGCGCCCCCTACCGTCACTCAAGGTGGACTCAGCACCCTCGGATTCTCGCCCACCATGACTTTGATGACCATTAGGTTTATATGGGAGGCTGTCTTTATCCCCGAGCGGACGGTATGCATGTTCCTGCCCCTACTCCATATGGGGTACCTCTGTGCACCCCTGCCTTAAGGGCTATGTTTGCCTCCCACCTCCCCTTTAGCACGCCCCAAGCCTCGCAGCTGTTCCCTGGGTGTTGTTTGGCCTCCTGCCCTCTAGTGCTCTCTCTGGCACCCCTTTGGCTCGTCCCGCCTTGGTGCCCCTCTCTGGCACCGTGGGTTTTCACCCACCTGGTGCCCCTGGGCCAGGCACGTAGCCGCCGCCCTGTTACCTGCGTCCCTGGGCCTGTTACGCTCTTGGGCTACTACTCAGCCTGCCGCCCCACTCTGGGGCCTATGACGCGCTCTTCGCGGCCGTTGCCCCCTTCTGGGCCTACGCTGCGCTCTTCACGCGCGCTCGCTACCCCCTCTGGGGCCTCGCCCTCTCTGGGGCCTATGCCATGCTCTCTGCGGCCATTGCCCCCTTTCTGGGCCTATGCCATGCTCTTTGTGTGCACTCGCCGCCCCTTCTGGGGCCTCGGCCTCTCTGGGGCCTATACCGCACTTCTCGCGCTTGGGGCTCAGGTGGCCGCAGCCGTGCCTGGCCCCTTGACCCTTCTCTGGGTCTTTTGCCCCACTGGGCAAAACACTGCCCTTACACCTCTCCGGCGCAAACAGTAGTGCCCGACTGGCACCGCTCAACCGTGCCACTACTGGGCACCCGGGACCCCCAGATTATTGGGGAGCTCCCGTGAGGCCTCTTCACACCCCTACAGCCTCACCTGGTCTTCCGGTTAACTATAACTGAAACCTGAGCCATCTGGCTATAACACAAACACCACAGAGCCTCCCTGCTCATAATGTAAACTCCAAGCCCCCTCTAGGGCTCCCAACCATACCTCCCTTTAGGGTGTTCTCATCCCTGGCATCATCGCAGCCGGTCAGCAAGGTAAGGCTGCAACCACCAACTCGGGCCGCTCAGCTCAGCCACAGAGGTCTTGCTCCTGCGGCTGCCAGAAGGGAACTACTGGTCAGGCTCCGGCCTGGGCTGTTTATAAAGGCCCGGCCCTGCCCCCTTCTGGCCACCTGACCTGCCTGGTTGCCCTGGCAACCAGCACCTGAGCTGCCCTGGTGATTGGCAGCTCTGTCAATCTCAATCCCAGTCACGGGGCACCTACGTGACCCCATGACAACATGCCACTGCTGCATATGCCCTGGGAGGTGTACAATGAGCTGTTTGTGCAGGTGCAGGGATACCTGAACCACTGTGCCCTGAACCTGCTGTTTCTTCTGGTGCCATGGGGACATACGCACTCTTGCTTTTGGATCCTGAGCTATGACAGTGTGGGGAGTAAGCCTAGGCTACTGTGCAACCTCCAACTTGCGTGTACGGCTGCCTGCAGCAGTGCTGTATCTCCTTTCTCACTGCTGTTGTGAAGGACATCCCTGCTAGCATCAACACCTTCCTCAGCATATTAGAGGCCCATGCCTGCCCAGTTGCAGGGACACGGGCTGCTGAATAAAGTTCTGAACTGTGTGCTGTAGCAGGGGAATGTGGGGTTAGGGGAATGTGGGCGGCTGTGATCAGGGAGCGGGGGCAGGGGCGGGACGGGGACTGGGAGGGCTCTTCTCCAGTGCAGGACTTAGTATGTGTCCTGGACTGGTGAGGATGGTGGCTTGGCATGGTCTGCCCCATTGGTAATGGGGTCCACCTGCCCCTGCTGTCCATGGTCTATGGTGTGTGGCAGATGTATACTCTGTGTACAGCTAGCATGCCTTGCCCATCTAAGCGTGCCACATCAGGGTCTGCCTGCCTTCCATGACTTCATGTAATCTGAGGTTTCACTGGAAAATGTTGTTCAGTTTTGCTCTATGACACTGGGTGCCTTCGCTGATACTTCTTCTATGGGGCTCCGTGCCTCCCCTACACTCCACCCCTTGCAACTCAGGTAATCTGATTTGGTCTTGGTAGGATCTGGGTGTGTCACAGGCACACCTGTTCCTGCTGGAAGAGCTTCCTTTGTGGCTTTTAACAGGCCTGTGGTTCTGGCAATTTAAATTGAAAAATTGGTCAGTGAAGGTAAGGGACGGTTCTTGATTTTGCTCCCGACATTTTTCTTGCCTCAGGATGGTTGAACTCCACACTGGGTTTCTGGAAGGATATCTGCAGTGATTTGACAGAGGAGGTTCATGAGGATGCAGGTCAGGATCTTACCCACAATGGACAGAAGGAAAATTCCCCTGTAGTTCCCACTGTCAGATTTGTCCCCCTTCATTTAGATGGTCATTCTTGAGATCCCCAGGGATGTCCTCTTTATCCCAAAGGTGGAGGATGTGCAAGCAACCTTAGATCTCTTCCACATTTCATGTAAGAGACTTGGCCTGTCCTTGAACATCACCAAGATGAAGGTTATCCATCAACCCTCCCCAGGCTAGCTGAACATCCCTTGTGCTATCTACATAGACAGGGAGGCTCTGGAGTACAGGAATACTTTCCATATCTCGGTAGCTACCTCTCTAAACAGGCTACTATCAATGAAGAAGTGTAGCACAGGTTCAGCTGCACCAGTGGTGCTTTCTTCAAACTGCAACAAAGTATCTTTGAAAATAGAGACCTTCAGAAATCAACAAAGGTCCTGGTTTACATCTACTGCATCTACTGCAGTGAAACCTGAACCATCCAGTGCTCCCACATTAATACACTCAAGAGCTTTCATCAGTGGTGCTTGCGTTAAATCCTGGGGGTCAAATGGGAGGACTGCTGGATCAGTGTGAGCATCCTACATGAAGCTGTGTCCACCAGTATTGAAGCCTTGCTCTTGAGAAATCAACTCCAATAGACAGGCTACTGCACCTGGATGTCTGAGAATTGCCTCTCTCCCCAGATTATCTCCTCCTAGTTCTCTATTGACCAATGCTCAAAGGGCAGCCAAAGGAAATGGTACAAAGGCACACTAAAGTTTGCCCTCAAGCATGGCGGCATTGACACCAACAGGGAGGAGCAAGCTGCTGACCATTTGGTGTGGTGCCACTTAGTCCACCAAGGCACACACCACTTCAGGGCCCAGTGACTCAATACTGAGGTGGAACAGCAGGGGTGGAGGAAGGAGAGGGAGACCAACCCAGGCCTGCAAATCCCACAGCTCCTTCCTTCAACAGCTACAAACTACACTTCATAAATCTACTGGATATAAAAAATCATGGACGCAATATAGACATTGGATTTACAACACACTATAACCTGTCTGACATCTGACTCCTCAGGTGCCTCTCCACTTTTACCTGCTACACTTCTCACCCCCTGGCATCTCAATTTACATTTTCAGTTACTGGCTTTCTTACCAGCACCCCAGCCTCTGGATTCTTTACTATGGTTTCTTCCCAAAATCTCTGCCCTGTGACAACGTGATTAGATGGGCCAGCACAATGGAGTCACACCTCAGCCTGTCTCAGGAATGCAGCCTGGTACAGGCACTTGGGGCACTTCCCCAAGTCAGGGGGCAAAAAGTAAAGTCTCCCTTAGTCCGCAGACCTAAGGGGTCTCTCAGGCATAATTTAGACCCACCCCTCATTAAGACTCCCACACCAGTCAAAAAGGAGAACTTTATTGATTACAAGGGGTAGGATAAACTTGGGTACAGGATTGAGCAATATCTTAGAAATCCTAAAGAGCAAACAGTGTGGCTGAGGTAGCCTTTTGATTATGCATCTGTGTTACTGCCAGCTAAATATCTAATCAGATCTCAAGTAGCTTACTCACAAGCATCTTCCAAAGGCAGGTGCAGTTTCCCTTTGGGGGCAGGAAGTTCCTTGCTCATGAGTTTTGGGGTGAGAGAGAGCTAGTTTCAGATGATAAGGCTTCTCTGTGTCCCCCGCATGGCTGCTGCTTCACTTCATGGCTGAAGAGAGGCCGCCTCCTAGCCCGTCCTAACTTATATAGCTCCTGTGACCTCATTCACCTGGTCCAGTGGAGGTCAGCCCCAGTTGGCTGTCAGCCAACCAATTTGTAATACATCACCTGTCACCGGGAAGATTCCAGCTCCCCAGGTAGAAACCCCCGACCCAGGTAATTGATGCAAGTCACATAGGCAGAGGGAGCAGGTTTCCCCCCTCCCTCAGGAATGCAGCCAGCTCAGGTTACCTAAAGAGACAGGCTGAGGTGTGAATCCTTTGTGCTGGCCCATCTAATCACGTTGTCACAGGGCAGAGATTTTGGGAAGAAACCAAGGTGGCTTTCTGCCACAGTGCTGCACCTTGGAGAAGGAATCCACAGAATACATACAAGCTGGGGAATTCCCTCCTTGAAAGCACAGAGGTAGAATGTGACTATTGACTCCAAGATGAACATGAGCCACCAATGCCAGACCACAGCCAGCAAGGTCAGCCATACTTTGTCATGCATCCAAGGGTGTATCTCAAGCTCGTCCAGAGAGGTGATACTCCCCCTCTATGCGACCCTGGTCAGGATGCAGTTGGAATACTGTGTCCAGTTCTGTGCACCACACTTCAAAATGGATGTGGCCAGCCTGGAGAGGGTACAGAGGAGGGCCACCCACTTGGTGAGACAAGCCCTATGAGGAGAGACTGATGGACCTGAACCTGTTCAGCCTTGGCAAGACGAGGCTGAGGGGGGACCTGGTGGCTGCCTACAAACTCATCAAGGGAGATCAACAGTGAATAGGTAGAGCCCTTTTCTCCCCAGCATCCCCTGGGATGATGAGGAACAATGGTAATAAGCTGATGGAGAACAGGTTTATGTTAGAGATCAGAAGGCAATATTTTACTGTTAGGGTGTCCAAAATCTGGAACCAACTTCCCAGGGAAGTGGTCCTCACCCCTACCTTGGGCAAATTCAAGAGGAGGTTGGATGATCACCTGTCTGGGGTCTTGTGAACCCAGCATTCATTCCTGCCTGTGGCAAGGGGTCAGGCTAGATGATCTGTTGAGGTCACTCCTGGCCCTAGCTACTATAAAACTATGAAACTATTAAACTTTGAGGGGTGTGCAGCACAAACTCAGATTTCCCTCCTCCAGCATTGGGAGGCTCTTGCTGGGAGCTGAAATTGGGGTGGAGGAGCCTAGTGCTAGTGCTAGTGCTGGTAGCTATTTCTGGTGTTAGTGGAGGTGGTGCAAGTGCAGGGATAGGTACTGCTTCCACCTCCTTGCTCCCACTGGCAGAAGAAGACTAATCGCTGCCAGAAAGAGGGTGTGTCTATGTTTTTTGGGGGAGGGGGTAATTTGCAGCTCTCCTCCCCAGCCCTCTAGTCCCTCTCCCTTCCCTGCCAGAAGACCTGGCACCAACCTTTCCATCATGTTTCATAATGTTTGCTGTACTGGAAAGTGTGTGTGGGTGTGATATATCTTGTATGTGTTTAACGTGTGTATGTGTGTAATCTTCTATCTGTTTAATATATGTGTGTGAACGTGTAATACATCTTCTATCTGTATCGGTACTATATCTTTTATCTGTTTACTATACCTTCTATCTGTACTATATCTTCTATCTATATTGTATCTTCTGTGGTAGAATACCATCTCTGTCTCTCCCCAAACTCTGCTATCTGACAATATGGTTACCATGGTCACTGCAGAGGGCAGATACATCTGGTTCCTATCAGCTTCAGGTAACCCTGAGTTGTAACCTGAGCTGGATACATTCCTGAGGGAGGGGGAAACCTGCTCCCTCTGCCTATGTGACTGGTCTCACACACCTGGATGCGGGGCTTAAACTCCCTATTGTTCTAAGTAAAGCCAGAATGACTGGGAGGGGGCTAAAGACCCTTCCAGTCTGCCCAGCAACCAGTGATGCATTTCAAATTGATTGGCTGTCAGTCAACAGTTGCTGGCCTTCATTGGACCAGGCAAATGAGGTCATAAGGGCTATGTAAGTGAAGGACTGCCCAGGAGGGGCAGCAGCCATGATGAAAACTCACAGAGAAGCTGGACCATCTGAAACTCTCTCTTTTTCTTTTTCTTGAAACTCATGGTCAAGGAACTGTTTGCCTCCAGAGAAAATCTCCTCTGTATGGTACTTGTGAGTAAGCTACTTGTGATCTAATTAGATCTATATCTTGCAGTAACTCAGATGTGTGATCAAAGGCTACCATGCCACCATTTGCTCTAAGGTTCATAATTTCATAGATGTAGGGTTGGAGGGGACCTGAGCAATTCATCAAGTCTGACCTGCTGCCCTGGGCAGGAATGAATTCTTGGCTCATATGGCCCCTGGTAGTTTAAACTCATATGGCCCCACCTAGGTAGTTATCAAGCCTGCTTTTAAAGACCCCTAAGGTAGGAGCTACCACCACTTCCCTTGGAAGCTGGTTCCAGATCCTGGCTGCCCTGACTGTGAAGTAGTGCCTCCTGATGTCTAGCCTGAATCTACTATTAATCAACTTGTGGCCATTATTCCTTGTTACTCTGGGAGGCGCTCAAGAGAACAGGGTCTCACCCATTCCCCTCCGGTCCCCCGTAGTAATTTTATAGATGGCCATTAGATCCCCTCTTAGCCTTCTCTTGTGGTATTTCTCAGATATTGCTCTAACTTGTACCCTATTTTGAACCTACTCCTTGTAATTAATAAAGTTCTTCTTTGTATCTAGTGTGGGAGACTTATTGGGAGGAGGTCTAGAGTATGCCTTAGGGTCTCCTTGGTTTGGCTGACTAAGGGAGACCACTATCTGTGCTTCAGACTGAGGGAAGTGCCACAAGTTCTTGCAGTGGGTTAAGTACCCTCAAGGACTACTAGGCTTGTGTTTCCCAGAGGGTGCAGGTCCCAGATCAGTCCAGACTCTGGGTGGTGGTGGCGTTACCCCTAGGCTTGCAGGTGTGCTCCAGGAAGTGGGTTAACTGGACATGAGGTAACCCAGGGAGGCACTCAGGGCCTGGAAGGTGGTCGGGTGGGTGAAGCAATGCAGGACCACCCCCTACTGGCCCGTCACATCTTCTATCTGTACTATATCTTCTATCCGTTTACTATATTTTCTATCTGTAAAATATCTTCTATCAGTAATATATTGGAAAGGTGTATCCAATCATTTCCAAGAAGAGAGACTAGCAAGACAGTGACTAGGAAGCCAGCCACTTCAACCAATACCTTTCACACACTGTTGTTTCCAAACAGACAGCTCACAAAAGGAAGAGGAAGGCTTCACTGTTTCAACTTCCCTCCCACAGAGCACTGTGATTGAAAGACAACTCAGAGAAAAATCACAGTCACTGGCCAGCTACAGTTGTCAATATAAGAACAGTCTTTCCCCTTCTCCTCCCCACCTCCCTCTTCTCAGGTTCTGTTTCCTTACAAGACCACCTTTCCGAATTGCCAAATTGCTGAATCTTCTCCAAATCTCTTCTGAATCAATTTGGATTCTTTGAAAGAATTCAGGACTTTTAATGGGTCTCCCGATTCAGTGATTTGGCTGCTGAATCAGGCTGAATCTTCTCCAAATTGAATTGGCGACCAAAGCTTTGCACACCCCTACTTTCCAGTATATTAAGAACTTTCTGAACTCAAATTCAATTTTTTTCCTATCCTTCTTAGTTTCAGTTCATAGAATCATAAAAAATAGACCTGAAAGGGATGTAGGAGGTCACTTTTAGTCCAAACCCTTGCTTTAGGAAGGATCATCCCAATCCAAGCCATCCTTAAACATTTCATGAACAACTGTCATATGAGATATTCCATCCTAAATACTTCATGAACAACCATCACACAACTACCAAGCATAACACCTTAAACATGAAAACCACCCCTTTAGTTTGCCACAGGCACATCACAGAGACAAAGAAACAGTTATTGTCCGGACACTGCAAGAACTTTATTGGAATGCGCTTTCATGTAGCTGAGACAGAACAAACTAGGCCAAAAAAAAAATGAATTAAAATATGTTTAATTTATCTGGTAGTCATTAGAATTAAATATCCATCTCTTTTTTCAGATTCATAAAATAATATACAGCTTTCTTGAGCATCTTGACAACACATCCAGTACTTCACTGAAAATTATTTCTGCACCTGAGCTGATAATTTTTGTTAGAGTTAAAAACAACCTGCAGGGCTGTGCAATGGGGACTAAATAACCAGGACCCATGAACAGACAGCAGAACAACAGAAGAAAAAATAGTTTGACTAGTGCAAATCAAAACAGTTAAAAAGGAGAGAGGATTATTAACAGCTGTGGGATGAAGAGCTTAGAAGGAATCAGACATATTATAATGAGTCATGACATCAATATATTCCATCACTGCTGCCTGAATAAAAATGTTGCTGCCATGGGAAGGTACTGTTTTTTGTTTGGATGGAGCAGGAATCAAAGGGGGTACAAATACATTTTGACTCCCCCCGCCTCAGCACTTTAAGCTCAAGGATGTATTTTCCTCTGTTATGAGAAGCTGATGGAGCCAGAGCTCTGTCCAGGCATCAAAACTCCCTTTACCAAGACTGCTTGCCTGCAGGAGGAAGACTGCAATTGAGACAAGCACTGTCAATGATGGACAAGCTTGGAATGACATACAGCCCTAGACCCACTTTCCAGGGTCATGTGGAAACTGGACCTTTTCAGCCTCCGCAAGAGAAGGTTGAGAGGCGACCTGGTGGCTGCCTATAAGTTCATCAGGGGGGCGCAGAAGGGAATTGCTGAGTATTTATTCACCAAGGCCCCCCCGGGGGTTACAAGAAATAATGGCCACAAGCTAGAAGAGAGCAGATTTAGATTGGATATTAGGAGGAACTTCTTCACAGTTCGAGTGGCCAAGGTCTGGAACGGGCTCCCAAGGGAGGTGGTGCTCTCCCCTACCCTGGGGGTCTTCAAGCGAAGGCTAGATGTGTATCTAGCTGGGGTAATGTAGGCCCAGCACTCTTTCCTGCTCATGCAGGGGGTCGGACTCGATGATCTATTGAGGTCCCTTCTGACCCTAGCATCTGTGAATCTATGAATCTATGAAATGCCCACAGTCACCAATGCTAAACCCAAAGGTCTACAAGGGGGCCTGGTGTCACTGTCTTTCTCTTTTGCTTTTCCTATTTCTTCTCTTGGTTCTGTATCTATCAGCTTCTCTAACTGTACATTACCACAAATGGACTTCACGGGCACATTGCTGATGTCTTGCAAAATATCAAAATAAATTACACCTTGTTACACCATGCCTGACTGTGAGCTTGAGAGAGTCAGGACCTTATGTTTCATGACAAAGATGCCATGCTTGGTGCTTCAGAATTAGAACTGTTGTGATGACTGAAGATATTACACAGATCCATCCAAGTCTCTGTACAAATTATATTCTCTGATACCCGGCAGTAAATCTAAGGTACTGCCCAGAAGCCAGTTAAAACATACAGCTGCAAAGTTTCATTGGGAACAACTACATTGGCCCAAATCTGCATTATCCACTTACATACATGGAGAGCACAAAATCCTAGAGGTGGAAGGGGCCTCAGGGGTCATCTGGTTCATGCACCTGGATTCATCCTGCACAAACACATGTCCAGCCTCTATTGGAAATCCTTCAACAAAGGAGGTCCCACAGCTTGTCAGGTAGTTTGTCTCACTGTCCTGCTGCTCTTGCAGGCAGAAAATACTTCCTGAGATTTTATTTGAATTTGTTTTGCTGTAGATTAAGCCTTCTACCTTAGGCCCTGCCCTCTGTGTCAAAGAGCAGCAGTTTTTGTTGTTCATCACTGGGACAACCTTTAGACTCAGTGAGACCTGATATTATGTTATGCTCTTCCCCTCTGTAGCCTCTTTTTCTGCAAAGGAGATAAACTTTGTAAACCCAGGTGAGCTGCAGTTGGGAGCAGACCCAGCAAAATTAAACTGTTCTTCTGTATATTTTAGTAAAGAGAAAGTACTAATCACCTGAACTGTGTTTAGTACAAAAGTGCTACACCGATGAGGCATAGCAGGCGTCTGTTTGATTGGCTCTTAAGCATCAGCACAATAAACATGATTAATAATAGTAACATTGGGGTGATGCTGGCTGGAGAACTGAGATGACATACAATTAATGTCTAAAGAAGTAAAACAAGAAGGACAATAATAAGAACTGCAACACAAAAAGCAAAAATAATCCCCAAACATTTTTTAGAGGTCCATTTCTCAACCTGTACCCTGGCTGTATTGCATCCTTTCATGGGGTATCTCAATTTCTCTTCAGTTATGCTTGGTTCCAGATGCATCTCATTGGAATAACAGCCACCTCCATTCTGCCAGACCATCTTCTGGATCATGTCCATCAGCTCATTGACCTGCTCATCCCGTTCTTCTCCTGTTGCTCTGTTGTTGAAGGCACAGAATCGCTTCCCACACTTCTGGATCAGGGCCTGAAGATCTTTGTTGCGTAATTGTGTCACATAGTCCCTCAGGGACCCATTTCCCAAGTCTTCTTTCCGGGTGAATAAGATGATTGTGTGCTTCAGGACTTCCTTCCCAAACACATCCTGGACCCTCTTCACAGCTGCCTTGTCCTCCTCAGTGTAACGGCCCAGCTGGGTCACCAGCACCACCGCGTGGGGTCCCGGCTGGGAGAGTGCGAGGCAGTGCTTGACTTCTTCATAGATTTCTGCATTGCAGCTAAGTGGGTTAAACAGATCTGGGGTGTCGATCACCATGATTCCTTGCCCCCTGTGCATGCCTTGTCCTTTCTCACACCTCATGGTTACTGCCTTTGCCCCAAGTTGGGATTTGAACAGGTTCTGCCCAAGGAGGGTGTTTCCAGTTGCACTTCTCCCACCACCGCTTTTGCCAACAAGGATGATTCTCAGCTCTGAGTTCCTGTGGTCATCTGAGGAGGAGGGCACAAGCGTAACAGTCACTCATCTCTACAGGCAGAAATTCTGAGTGGGATTGGTATACAATTCTTAATTGCCTCAAACTAACATCTTGAGGGGCTCAGAAGCCCAGAGTAAACAGACCACTGGTTCTAAATCAGGGAGCTGTGTCCCACTGGGGTGCCTTGAGACCCTTTGAATGAGTTCTTCAGAGTGCCCTACAATGTAAGCTCTGCAAAGTGTGCAAGCATGATTCAGAAGAGAAACCCAGGGATTGTAGATACCAACCCACAGTTATAAAATCATCCTGCACTGCTGATAATCTGAGCTGAGCTTTCTGAGCTCTTTGAAACAGAAGATTGGCTTTAGGATTTATGTGTAGTCAAAAAATGAGTGAGAAGTAAGAGCTGGCATTTCTCAAAGGGGCCCACAGTATATCAAGAGATTCCTTGAGATGGTCAAGGGCACAAGTCTTGAATCTATGGTTGTCTTTCCATCCTCATCACTTTGCAGAACTTCACACTTAGCTGCCTCACACTTGATGCCACATACATGTGGGCTCCAAAACATTCATGCTCACACTCTCAGGCCATTCAAGTGCTCTAAATGCATCTCCCTCATTAGAGGTTTGATCATTGTAACAGGGAAGCAGTCATGCCCTGCCATGATTGGAGAAGGCAGATGAATCCTGCTTTTACCTACTGTGGAACTGGCCTTTTGATTTCCACCAGTGATCTGAGAAAAGAGCAAGATGATGGGACACTGCCTTGATAGGCTTCAGTGGCTGAGCTGGAAGTAGAAAGCTGGGCAGTGAGGTGAGTTTGTTTTTCCAAAGAGGGAAAACTGGTAGGGGCTGGTGCAGCTGCATGGAGGTGCTAGGATGACCTGACCCCAGCAGGAGATCAGAGGATTGTGCATAGGAGATCTGAAAGAGATGAGACTTACCTGTGGTGAGTTCTTGCACAAGAGCGTCACAGTCTGGTGAATGTGGCATTTCATGAGCATTACCTAGAAGGGGAAGGAGAAGCAGACAATTGGCTAACAGGATCTGCCACAGGAGGATGGGTTTTCCTCTCCAGTGCAAATAAAATACTGGGACTGAGCCATGGGGGTGTGTTAGACTAGTTTAACATTTAAATACAAAGGAGATCCCTGATGCAGCCAGTACAAAAGCCAGCAGGGCTCTAGGGACATGAGTGCTGCATGGAGGGGGTCTAAGTCGACTTAATCTTCATGCTGTCATGTTACTGCTGTCACATGTTACTCCATGAGCTCAGTCATAAAACTACAAGGTTAGAAGGGACTTCACATGGTCATCTAGTCCATCCCCCTGCTTCAGGCAGGATTCTTTCTTATTAAACCATCCCAGCCAAGTGTCTGTCCAACACAGGAACATAGGAAAGTAGAGCTGGACAGGACTTCATGATGTCATTGTCATTGTATCAAAGAGATCTTGATTTAATGGGATAGCAGCAGGATTTCAAGGAATGGCATGACAGGAGTTGATTAGGGCTACATGCAGGTGCTTGAAAGGTTTTCATTGACATTAGACATTAGGGCTGGAAGGGACTTTGGAAGATCATTGAGTCCATCCCCCCACCTGAAGGGCAGGAAGTCAGCTGGGGTCATAGGATCCCAGCAAGATAAGAATCCAATTTACTCTTGAAGGTGTTCAATGTAGGTGCTTGAACCACCTCCGATGGCAGACTGTTTCAGACCTTGGGGGCTCGGACAGTAAAGAAATTCTTCCTTATGGCCAGCCTGAATTGGTCTTGCAGGAGTTTATAACTGTTTCAAATCATCCCTTTGGCCGCTCTGGTGAACAAACGTTCCCCCAGATACTGGTGTGCCTGCAGATTGAGGCTGAAGGGAGGCCTCAGTGAGGCTAGAGTTTTCATTGATTCTCCGTTCCTTGAAGGGAGGGGAGTAGACGAGGAAGGCTGTGGGGCTGAGCTTACTGGTGATCACCATGACAGGGGGTCAAGGCCACTTAGGGGCAGGCCTGGGGGTGTCATCCCATGGCTGGGGAACAAGACCAATAGAGGAGGGACACACCGAAGGTGGCATGAGGTCAGGATGCAGGGGTGGTGGAGCCCCATGAAGTGACCTCCGAGGGATCCTGGGCCACAGAGTGTCCTGCGGTCCGTCCCCTTACCCTGAGAAACATCAAGTTGTGGCAGGAGAGAATGGGGTTGGCGACATGGAGAAAAGAGAGCAATCAGGTTCTTGTCCGCCCATTTGCTGAGCCTGTCCACGTCAGCCTGCCTGTCTTCAGGTATGGATCACCTGCCTGTCTTCAGGTATGGACGCTTTGCCCCACAGTTTTGTGTCATCGGTGAACTTGGCAAGTCTGCTTCTGACTCCAATGACCATATCTTTATTAATGAAGATGTGGAACAATATAGGTCCAAGGACAGATCCTTGGGGGACCCCACTGGTCACAGGGCACCATGATGATTGACTTCCATCAATTACCACCCTTTGAGTCTGACCAGGGAGCCAATTTCCCAGCCAACAGATCATGGGGGGCTCAAGGCCACAATTGGCCAATTTTGCCAAGAGGTGATAGTGGGATACCAGATCGAAGGCTTTTTTGAAGTCAAGATATATGACATCAATCTATTCTCCATCGTCCAGGTGATAGGTCACCTGGTCATAAAAGGAAATGAGATTGGTCAAGCAAGACCTACCTGCAACAAACCCATGCTGGCTATCCCTCAGGATGTTGGTGTCAGCCAGTCCATTAAGGATGGCCTCTTTAATAAATGTTTCTAAGACCTTCCCCAGGATGGAAGTCAGACTGATGGGCTTATAGTTTTCTGGATACACTTTCCTCCCCTTCTTGAAGATCAGCACCACATTGGTCTTCTACCAGTCTTTGGGCACTACATCAGAGCACCAGGAGTTCTCAAAGACCCATGCCAGAGGCTGGGCTATGATGCTCGCCAGCTCCTTGAGCACCCTAGGATGTAGATTGTCATGGTCAGCTGACTTGGAGGTATCCAGCCTCTCAAGGTGTTCCTTTACGAGGTCAGCGCTGATGGAGGGCAGGGGATCTCCCTCACCCAGACCTACCTGTCCCATAGTGGGCATGGGTGTCCCATGGGACTGATGAAAGACAGATGCAAAGTACCCATGTAATAGCTTGGCTTCTTCCTGGGTGTCAGTTGTCAGTTGGATTTTGATCTGGCCATGGGTCATTCTGTTATAGGTAACATGATCTGTGCAGATACAAATCTTGGGCACTTGTCTTGGAAACCTTAATCATCACCTTTTAAATTTTGCAGGGGTTTTCAACCTTGCTAGACTCCAGCTTCCCCCTCACCTCCATTGAACAATGCCAGCTTTCAGCTTTCATATGTTTTCTCCATATGGAAATATACCAGAGCATGTCTTCTGTTGCAAATAGCTCAGAAGAACCAGAGCTGGGCACAAGGTGATTGACACTGTGGATTCCTATTTGAGGGCTCTGGCATCATTCTGTAAAGCAAATGCAGGTATTCACACACTTTACAGGGATCCTAATGTTGGTGCTTGACTGAAAGGTAGGGTTCTGCATTGCAGGTGTGGAGGTTAAACAGGTCTGGGCTGTTGATCAACACCATTCCCTGCACCTTGTGCATGCCTTGTCCTAGTTCACATGTCATGCTTACTGCCCATGCCCTGAGTCAGGACTTGAATTGGTTCTGTCCAAAGAGGGTGTTCCCTTCTCCTACCACCATGCTTTCCCAAAAAGGACAATTATCAGCTCTGAGTTCCTGTGGTTCCCTGTGGGGTGGGAACAAGCCTGATGGTCCCAACGTCTTTCAACAGGCAGGAATGATGAATGGAATTGGTATACAGTTCTTAATTATCCCTAGTAACTATGCTATACAGACGGGCAAAGAGGCACAGAGCAAACAGATCACCGATTATCAACCAGGGTCCTGTGGCCCTCTGGGGTGCCCTCAGACCATTTGAAATTTCTTCATGTCCTACAAGGTTATCATGGAGAAGTGTGCAAGTAGGATTCAGAAGATAAACCCAGGAATAGTAGATACGAACCCGCAATGGTCACACCATCCTGACCTGCTAACAGTCTGAGCTACGGTGTCTGAGCTCTTCAAGGCTGAAGAGTTGCTCTAGGATTAGTGTGTAGTCAAACAATGAGTGAAAACCAATATATGGCATTTTTCAAGGGGGCCTAGAGTGTATCAAGAGGTTATTTGAGATGGTCAAGGGGACAAGTCTTGAGTCTATGATTGTCTTTCCATCCTCATCACAGTGCAGAACCTCACACTTAGCTGCCTCACACTGGCTGCCACATACACGGGGACTCCAAAACAAACATGGCAGACCTGTCTGGCCATTCAAGTACCCTAAATTAATCTTCCTCATTAGCAGTTTGATCATTGGGACAGGACACAACTGGAGAAGGCAGATGAACCACTGTCTTACCTGCTGTAGAAATGGCCTTTTGATTACCACTGAGCAGAATGATGGGAAGCTGCCTTGATAGGCTTCGGTGGCTGAGCCAGAAGGAAAAGGCCCGGGGGTCATGTCAGTTTGTTTTCCTGGGGAGGGGAAACTGGTAGGGGCTTGTGCAGCTGCATGGGGTGCAGTGGTGACCTGACCCCAGTCAGGGACCAGATGATTGCAGAGGAGATCTGAGAGTGATAAGACTTACCCAAGGTGACGTCTGGCACAAGAGCATCACGATCTTGAGAATGAGGCTTTTCATGAGCATTACCTAAAAGGGGAAGGA
Source organism: Crocodylus siamensis (assembly GCF_052110815.1). Lineage (NCBI taxonomy): Eukaryota > Metazoa > Chordata > Crocodylia > Crocodylidae > Crocodylus > Crocodylus siamensis. The sequence goes on from NC_143399.1 coordinate 206,263,789, forward strand.
GAAGTAAAGAATCAGCTAAGGGGATCTGCCCCAGGAAGACGGGGTTTCATCTCCAGTAGGGACCAAATACAAGGACTGAGCCAAGGGGCTGTGTTACCTGTATTACCTTGCTGCAGAACTGGGTTTTTTATTCCCACCACCGCTCTGGCAAAAGAGCAGGATGATGGGAAGCTGCCTGGATAGGCTTCAGTGGCTGAGACAGAAGGAAAAGGCTCGGGAGTCACGTCAGTTTGTTTTCCCGGGGAGGGGAAACTGGTAGGGGCTTGTGCAGCTGCACCAGGTGCAGTGATGACCTGACCCCAGTCATGGATCAGAGGATTGCACAGAAGAGATCTGAGAGTGATGAGACTTACCTGAGGTGACGTCTGGCACAAGAGTGTCACAATCTGGTGAACAAGGCGTTTCATGAGCATTACCTAGAAAAGGGAAGGAGAAGCAAAGAATTGGCTAACAGATTCTGCCCCAGGAAGATGGCATTTCCTCTCCTTTGCAGACAAAATACCAGGACTGAGCCACTTAGATTGGCTACGTATTATTGTCATTCCCATGCAAGTTAATATGGAGCAGCACTGGGACTCCAGTGTTTAATTGAATGCTGACCGTGTGGTATACACCGGCATAACCAGAGAAAGAATTGACTCTGAAATTAAAAAGTGTGCATAGAACTAAAGATGGATCAAAATCGGGGCCTCTCAGGATACCAGTCCAATTAAAGAAAATGTGCAGTGCCGCAGGTATGAGACAATCGACAAGAACTCATAAGACTGTGTTGGTGTACTAAGGAAACATACTAGCCAAAGACTTGCACCTCAGAACAGGTGGCATGGTAAGGGCAGGGTAAGGGGATTAAGCAGTCCTATGACTGCTCTTGTGGCTATCTGTGTTGTAATGAAAACCAACAAGTCCACATCCTGATAAAATCTTTTGGTTTTCTTCAACTTTATATGTGTGCCAGGTGAGTACAAATGATAAGCAAGGCCTGGCCAGATTCTATGCAACACATTTGCCTATGTGGGCACCAGAATTCTAAAATTACATTGCTAAATTTTTGAACATGCCCAGTTACACCTCTCCCCACCTTTGTTAAAATAAATTGGATCGTTCCTGCCTCCACTGCAATTCATGCAGCTTTTAGACCTTTAACTTACAAAGAAGATTCCTGGTGCAGCCAGTACAAAAGCCACCAGGACAACAGGGACACGCATGCTGGATGGAGGGGTCAAAGTCGACATATTCTCCATTTCAATCCAAATTTGATGCTAATCCCCAAGCCTTTAGCTGGGGGGACAACCATAACTAGTCATATTGCATGGTGAGAAAGCTTCTACCCACCTTTCAGCCAAATACCTAATGGGTGGGGCACATGCCCATACCACTGGGGACCAGTGATTTGGGTCCCCTGTAGTCAGAGAACATTTGAACCCATGTTTCCCTCTGCCTAGCAATGGATTCTGTGCATGAGCCCACAGTTTTGTTCTGTGCCAGGACAATGCCCCTGTCTTCAACAAAGTTCTGGAGGCTGGAACACAATCTAAGATCCCTGAAGTTCTCCAGGCCTTTCATGTAAGCAAAGATCAGTGAACTCCCATGATAAGCGTGTGCATTCCTGCCCGACCCACAATGCACATGTCCACCAGGGTGCTTGCATGTTACTGCTGCCATTTGTTATTCCATGAGCTCAGTCCTAAGACTTTAACATAAAAGGGACTTCACACGGTCATCTAGCCCACTGCTTGCTCCAGGCAGTATTCTTCCTTATTAAACGATCCCAGCCAAGTGTCTGTCCAACACACGATCATAGGAAAGTAGGGCTGGAAGGGACTTCATGAGGTCATTGTATTGAAGAGATCCTGTTTTAACGGGGCGGCAGCAGGATCTGAAGGAATGGTGTGACAGGAGTTGATCAGGGCTGCACGTAAGTGCTTGAAAGGTGGAATTTGGTCTGGCCCTGGGTCATTCGAGCATAAGCAACATGGTCTTTGCAGATACAAGTCTTCTACGCTTGACTTGGCAACCTTAATAATCAGAGTGTATCAAGAGCTTATTTGAGATGGTCAAGGTGACATGTCTTGAGTCTGTGATTGTCTTTCCATCCCCATCATTTTGCAGAACCTCACACTTAGCTGCCCCACACTTGCTGCCACATACACATGGGCCCCAAAACATATGTGCCAGCCCTCTCAGGCCATTCAAGTGCCCAAAATTCATCTCCCTCATTAGCTGTTTGATCATTGGCACAGGGCCACAACTGGAGAAGGCAGATGAACCGCTGTCTTACCTGCTGCAGAACTAGCCTGTATACTCCCACCGGTGCTGTGCCAAAAGAGCAGGAAGATGGGAAGCTGCCTTGGTAGGCTTTGGTGGCTGAGCCAGCAGGAAAAGGCCTGGGGGTCAAGGGAGTTTGTTTTCCCAGGGTGGGGAAACCAGTAGTGGCTGGTACCCGTGCACAGAGGTACAGTGATAACCTGATCCCAGTCGGGAGTCAGAGGATTATGCAGAGGAGATCGGAAAGTGGTGAGACTAACCGGAGCCGAGGTCTGTCACCAGAGTGTCACTATCCTCTGAAGGTGTCATTTCTTGAGCTTTACCTAGAAGGGGAAGGAGAAGCAGAGAATTGGCTAAGGGGATCTGCCCCAGGAAGATAGGGTTTCCTCTCCAGCAGGGACAAAATACTGGGCCTGAGCCAGGGGGCTGTGTTACCTTTCTTAGCTGCTGCAGAACTGGGCTTTTTACTCCCACCGGTGCTCTGACAAAAGAGCAGGATGATGGGAAGCTGCCTTGATAGGCTTTGGTGGCTGAGCCAGAAGGAATAGGCCCGGGGGTCATGTGAGCTTGTTGTCCAGGACAGAGGAAACTGGTAGGGGCTTGTGCAGCTGCATGGAGGTGCAGTGATAACCCGACTGCAGGCAGGGATCAGAGGATTGCACAGAAGAGAGCTGAGAGTGATGAGACTTACCCGAGGTGATGTCTGGCACAAGAGTGTCACAATCTGGAGAACGGGGTGTTTCAGGAGAATTACCTAAAAGGGGAAGGAGAAGCAAAGAATCAGCTAAGGGGGATCTGCCCCAGGAAGATGGGGTTTCTTCTCCTTTGCAGACAGAATACCAGGACTGAGCCAGTTAGATTGGCTATGTTGTATTGTCACTCCCATGCAGGTTAATATGGAGTACCAGTGTTTCATTCAATGCCGACCGGGTAGTATACACAAGCGTGACCAGAGAAGGAACTGACTCAGAAATTAAAAAGGCTGCATATAATTAAGGATGGATTAAATTTGGGGTCTGTGATGTTGTCAGTCCAATTAAAGAGAACGTTCATTGCCGCAGGTAGTAGACAATCTACAATAATGCATGAGACTTTGTCGGTGTACTAAGCAAAGACTCTAATCCAAGAATTTAACCCAGAACAGCTGGAGTGGGAACAGCAGAGTGGAGGGATTGAACAGCCCCAAGAAGAGGCCATGTGGCTATCAGTGTTGCAATGAAAACCAGCACATCAACCTCTGGATCTTTCTTTTTTCTTTTGGTTTTCTTCAGTGTCAAAGGTGTGCCAGGTGGGTACCAAGAAGAAAAAGCAAGTCCTCACTGGATTGGCTGCAACATATCTTTCTATTCCAGCTTTTCATAGTTTCATAGTTAGTAGGGTCGGAAGGGACCTGAGCAGATCGTCAAGTCGGACCCCCTGCCATGGCAGGAAAGAGTACTGGAGTCAAACGACCCCAGCAAGGTGTTCATCCAGCCTCCTCTTAAAACCCCCCAGGGCAGGAGCCAGCACCACTTCTCTTGGAAGCTGGTTCCAGATCCTAGCCGCCCTGACCGTGAAGTAGCGCCTCCTGATATCTAGCCTAAATCTACCCTCTGCCAGCTTGTGACCGTTGTACCTAGTCACTCCTGGTAGTACTTGGGTGAACAGGGACTCCCCCAGTGCCTGCTGGTCTCCTCTGACTAGTTTGCAACAGGCCACTAGACCCCCCCCTCAGCCTTCTCTTGTGGAAGCTGAACAGGTTCGGGTCCCATCGCCTCTCCTCGTAGGGCCTGCCCTGCCGCCCCCTGACCATGAGAATGGCCCTCCTCTGGACCCTTTCCGTGTTGACCACATCCCTCTTGAAGTGCGGCGCCCAGGCCAAATAACCTGTCATATGGGCCCCCTGTAGTCAGAGAACCTTTAACTCCACATTTTCCCTTTCAAGCAAAGTATTCTGGGATACGAGCCCACAGTCTTGTTCTGTGCCAGGACAATTACCCTATTGTCAACTCCCTTCTGGAGTCTGGACTAGAATTGGAGATCCCTGAGGCTCTCCAGTCCTTTAGTGTCAACAAATATCAGTGAACTCCCATGATAAGCGTGTGCATTCCTCCTCCCTTCACCCAATGCACATGTCCATCAGGCTGCTGTCCCGTGACTCCTGGCATTTGTTACTCCATGAGTTGAGTTGTAAGGCTGTAAGGTTAGGAGGGACTTGGCATGGTGATAGAGTCCACTCCAGGGCACCAGGCAGTATTCTTCCTTATTAAACGATCCCAGCCAAGTGTCTGTCCAACACACGATCATAGGAAAGTAGGGCTGGAAGGGACTTCATGAGGTCATTGTATTGAAGAGATCCTGTTTTAACGGGGCGGCAGCAGGATCTGAAGGAATGGTGTGACAGGAGTTGATCAGGGCTGCACGTAAGTGCTTGAAAGGTGGAATTTGGTCTGGCCCTGGGTCATTCGAGCATAAGCAACATGGTCTTTGCAGATACAAGTCTTCTACGCTTGACTTGGCAACCTTAATAATCAGAGTGTATCAAGAGCTTATTTGAGATGGTCAAGGTGACATGTCTTGAGTCTGTGATTGTCTTTCCATCCCCATCATTTTGCAGAACCTCACACTTAGCTGCCCCACACTTGCTGCCACATACACATGGGCCCCAAAACATATGTGCCAGCCCTCTCAGGCCATTCAAGTGCCCAAAATTCATCTCCCTCATTAGCTGTTTGATCATTGGCACAGGGCCACAACTGGAGAAGGCAGATGAACCGCTGTCTTACCTGCTGCAGAACTAGCCTGTATACTCCCACCGGTGCTGTGCCAAAAGAGCAGGAAGATGGGAAGCTGCCTTGGTAGGCTTTGGTGGCTGAGCCAGCAGGAAAAGGCCTGGGGGTCAAGGGAGTTTGTTTTCCCAGGGTGGGGAAACCAGTAGTGGCTGGTACCCGTGCACAGAGGTACAGTGATAACCTGATCCCAGTCGGGAGTCAGAGGATTATGCAGAGGAGATCGGAAAGTGGTGAGACTAACCGGAGCCGAGGTCTGTCACCAGAGTGTCACTATCCTCTGAAGGTGTCATTTCTTGAGCTTTACCTAGAAGGGGAAGGAGAAGCAGAGAATTGGCTAAGGGGATCTGCCCCAGGAAGATAGGGTTTCCTCTCCAGCAGGGACAAAATACTGGGCCTGAGCCAGGGGGCTGTGTTACCTTTCTTAGCTGCTGCAGAACTGGGCTTTTTACTCCCACCGGTGCTCTGACAAAAGAGCAGGATGATGGGAAGCTGCCTTGATAGGCTTTGGTGGCTGAGCCAGAAGGAATAGGCCCGGGGGTCATGTGAGCTTGTTGTCCAGGACAGAGGAAACTGGTAGGGGCTTGTGCAGCTGCATGGAGGTGCAGTGATAACCCGACTGCAGGCAGGGATCAGAGGATTGCACAGAAGAGAGCTGAGAGTGATGAGACTTACCCGAGGTGATGTCTGGCACAAGAGTGTCACAATCTGGAGAACGGGGTGTTTCAGGAGAATTACCTAAAAGGGGAAGGAGAAGCAAAGAATCAGCTAAGGGGGATCTGCCCCAGGAAGATGGGGTTTCTTCTCCTTTGCAGACAGAATACCAGGACTGAGCCAGTTAGATTGGCTATGTTGTATTGTCACTCCCATGCAGGTTAATATGGAGTACCAGTGTTTCATTCAATGCCGACCGGGTAGTATACACAAGCGTGACCAGAGAAGGAACTGACTCAGAAATTAAAAAGGCTGCATATAATTAAGGATGGATTAAATTTGGGGTCTGTGATGTTGTCAGTCCAATTAAAGAGAACGTTCATTGCCGCAGGTAGTAGACAATCTACAATAATGCATGAGACTTTGTCGGTGTACTAAGCAAAGACTCTAATCCAAGAATTTAACCCAGAACAGCTGGAGTGGGAACAGCAGAGTGGAGGGATTGAACAGCCCCAAGAAGAGGCCATGTGGCTATCAGTGTTGCAATGAAAACCAGCACATCAACCTCTGGATCTTTCTTTTTTCTTTTGGTTTTCTTCAGTGTCAAAGGTGTGCCAGGTGGGTACCAAGAAGAAAAAGCAAGTCCTCACTGGATTGGCTGCAACATATCTTTCTATTCCAGCTTTTCATAGTTTCATAGTTAGTAGGGTCGGAAGGGACCTGAGCAGATCGTCAAGTCGGACCCCCTGCCATGGCAGGAAAGAGTACTGGAGTCAAACGACCCCAGCAAGGTGTTCATCCAGCCTCCTCTTAAAACCCCCCAGGGCAGGAGCCAGCACCACTTCTCTTGGAAGCTGGTTCCAGATCCTAGCCGCCCTGACCGTGAAGTAGCGCCTCCTGATATCTAGCCTAAATCTACCCTCTGCCAGCTTGTGACCGTTGTACCTAGTCACTCCTGGTAGTACTTGGGTGAACAGGGGCTCCCACAATGCCTGCTGGTCTCCTCTGACTAGTTTGCAACAGGCCACTAGACCCCCCCCTCAGCCTTCTCTTGTGGAAGCTGAACAGGTTCGGGTCCCATCGCCTCTCCTCGTAGGGCCTGCCCTGCCGCCCCCTGACCATGAGAATGGCCCTCCTCTGGACCCTTTCCGTGTTGACCACATCCCTCTTGAAGTGCGGCGCCCAGGCCAAATAACCTGTCATATGGGCCCCCTGTAGTCAGAGAACCTTTAACTCCACATTTTCCCTTTCAAGCAAAGTATTCTGGGATACGAGCCCACAGTCTTGTTCTGTGCCAGGACAATTACCCTATTGTCAACTCCCTTCTGGAGTCTGGACTAGAATTGGAGATCCCTGAGGCTCTCCAGTCCTTTAGTGTCAACAAATATCAGTGAACTCCCATGATAAGCGTGTGCATTCCTCCTCCCTTCACCCAATGCACATGTCCATCAGGCTGCTGTCCCGTGACTCCTGGCATTTGTTACTCCATGAGTTGAGTTGTAAGGCTGTAAGGTTAGGAGGGACTTGGCATGGTGATAGAGTCCACTCCAGGGCACCAGGCAGTATTCTTCCTTATTAAACGATCCCAGCCAAGTGTCTGTCCAACACACGATCATAGGAAAGTAGGGCTGGAAGGGACTTCATGAGGTCATTGTATTGAAGAGATCCTGTTTTAACGGGGCGGCAGCAGGATCTGAAGGAATGGTGTGACAGGAGTTGATCAGGGCTGCACGTAAGTGCTTGAAAGGTGGAATTTGGTCTGGCCCTGGGTCATTCGAGCATAAGCAACATGGTCTTTGCAGATACAAGTCTTCTACGCTTGACTTGGCAACCTTAATAATCAGAGTGTATCAAGAGCTTATTTGAGATGGTCAAGGTGACATGTCTTGAGTCTGTGATTGTCTTTCCATCCCCATCATTTTGCAGAACCTCACACTTAGCTGCCCCACACTTGCTGCCACATACACATGGGCCCCAAAACATATGTGCCAGCCCTCTCAGGCCATTCAAGTGCCCAAAATTCATCTCCCTCATTAGCTGTTTGATCATTGGCACAGGGCCACAACTGGAGAAGGCAGATGAACCGCTGTCTTACCTGCTGCAGAACTAGCCTGTATACTCCCACCGGTGCTGTGCCAAAAGAGCAGGAAGATGGGAAGCTGCCTTGGTAGGCTTTGGTGGCTGAGCCAGCAGGAAAAGGCCTGGGGGTCAAGGGAGTTTGTTTTCCCAGGGTGGGGAAACCAGTAGTGGCTGGTACCCGTGCACAGAGGTACAGTGATAACCTGATCCCAGTCGGGAGTCAGAGGATTATGCAGAGGAGATCGGAAAGTGGTGAGACTAACCGGAGCCGAGGTCTGTCACCAGAGTGTCACTATCCTCTGAAGGTGTCATTTCTTGAGCTTTACCTAGAAGGGGAAGGAGAAGCAGAGAATTGGCTAAGGGGATCTGCCCCAGGAAGATAGGGTTTCCTCTCCAGCAGGGACAAAATACTGGGCCTGAGCCAGGGGGCTGTGTTACCTTTCTTAGCTGCTGCAGAACTGGGCTTTTTACTCCCACCGGTGCTCTGACAAAAGAGCAGGATGATGGGAAGCTGCCTTGATAGGCTTTGGTGGCTGAGCCAGAAGGAATAGGCCCGGGGGTCATGTGAGCTTGTTGTCCAGGACAGAGGAAACTGGTAGGGGCTTGTGCAGCTGCATGGAGGTGCAGTGATAACCCGACTGCAGGCAGGGATCAGAGGATTGCACAGAAGAGAGCTGAGAGTGATGAGACTTACCCGAGGTGATGTCTGGCACAAGAGTGTCACAATCTGGAGAACGGGGTGTTTCAGGAGAATTACCTAAAAGGGGAAGGAGAAGCAAAGAATCAGCTAAGGGGGATCTGCCCCAGGAAGATGGGGTTTCTTCTCCTTTGCAGACAAAATACCAGGACTGAGCCAGTTAGATTGGCTATGTTGTATTGTCACTCCCATGCAGGTTAATATGGAGTACCAGTGTTTCATTCAATGCCGACCGGGTAGTATACACAAGCGTGACCAGAGAAGGAACTGACTCAGAAATTAAAAAGGCTGCATATAATTAAGGATGGATTAAATTTGGGGTCTGTGATGTTGTCAGTCCAATTAAAGAGAACGTTCATTGCCGCAGGTAGTAGACAATCTACAATAATGCATGAGACTTTGTCGGTGTACTAAGCAAAGACTCTAATCCAAGAATTTAACCCAGAACAGCTGGAGTGGGAACAGCAGAGTGGAGGGATTGAACAGCCCCAAGAAGAGGCCATGTGGCTATCAGTGTTGCAATGAAAACCAGCACATCAACCTCTGGATCTTTCTTTTTTCTTTTGGTTTTCTTCAGTGTCAAAGGTGTGCCAGGTGGGTACCAAGAAGAAAAAGCAAGTCCTCACTGGATTGGCTGCAACATATCTTTCTATTCCAGCTTTTCATAGTTTCATAGTTAGTAGGGTCGGAAGGGACCTGAGCAGATCGTCAGGTCGGACCCCCTGCCATGGCAGGAAAGAGTACTGGAGTCAAACGACCCCAGCAAGGTGTTCATCCAGCCTCCTCTTAAAACCCCCCAGGGCAGGAGCCAGCACCACTTCTCTTGGAAGCTGGTTCCAGATCCTAGCCGCCCTGACCGTGAAGTAGCGCCTCCTGATATCTAGCCTAAATCTACCCTCTGCCAGCTTGTGACCGTTGTACCTAGTCACTCCTGGTAGTACTTGGGTGAACAGGGGCTCCCACAATGCCTGCTGGTCTCCTCTGACTAGTTTGCAACAGGCCACTAGACCCCCCCCTCAGCCTTCTCTTGTGGAGGTTTGGGTCTCGTAGCCTCTCCTTATAAGGCCTGCCCTGCTGCCCCCGATCATTTGAGTGGCCTCCTCGGGACCCTCTCCATGCTGTCCACGTCCCTCTTGGAGCGCGGCGCCCAGAACTGGATGCAGTACTCCAGCTGCGGCCTGACCAGTGCCTCACAGAGGGGGAGGATCACTTCCTTGGACCTGATTGAGATGCATCGGTGGATGCATGACAAGGTACGGTTGGCCTTCCTGACTGCATCCCCACACTGCCAGCCCATGTTCACCAGTTGGATTGGCTGTGTTTTATTGTCACTCCCATGTAAGTTAATGTTGAGTAGCACTGGGATTCCAGTGTTTAATTCAATGTCAATCGTGTGGTATACGCGAGCAGAACCCGAGAAGGAATTTACTTTGAAATTAAAAAGGGTGCATCAAAATTGGGGCCTCTTAGGATATCTGTCTAATTAAAGAAAGTGTGTAGTGCTGCAGGTATGATACAATCTACGAGAGCTCATGAGGCTGTGTTGTTGTACTAAGGAAAGACACTAGCCAAATAATTTCACCTCAGAACATCTGGCATTGTAAGGGCAGGGTAGGGGGATTGAGCAGTCCTATGATTGCTCTTGTGGCTATCTGTGTTGTAATGAAAACCAACAGATCCACCTCCTGATATTTATTAACTCTTTTGTTTTTCTTCAACATCATATGTGCACCAGGTGAGTACTAAAATGATAAGCAAGTCCTGGCCAGTTTTTATGCAAAACATTTTCCTATGTGGGCACTAGGATTCTACAATCACATTGCTAAATGGTTGAACACACCCAATTACATCTCCCACTTTGTTAAAATAAATTACTTTGTTCCTGCCTCCACTGCAATATATGCAACTTTTAAGCTTTTAACTTACAGAGAGGATTCCTGATGCAGCCAGTACAAGAGCCTCCAGGGTACTAGGGACATGCAAGTTGCATGGAGGGGTCTAAGTCCACTTTCCATTTGAATAAGTATTCAATAAAAGCCCTGCACCTTTAGCTGGAGGATGAGCATAGGTAGTCACATGGTATGGGGAATAAGCTTCTAACCACTATTCAGCCAAATAGCCTAATGGGTGACCTGCCCATACTACTGGGGATCTGTGATTTGGGCCCCCTATAGTCAGAGGAACTTTGAACCCACATTTCCCCCTTCCTAGCAGTGCATTCTGGGAGATGAGCCCACAGTTTTGTTCTGTACCAGGATGACTAGACCATGGATATAGAGGGCTATACCCTGTACAGGAGGGATTGAGTAGATAAAAGGGGCCGGGGTGTAGCTCTCTATGTTACGGAAAACTAGACATCCCTGCAAGATGATGTTGGTGACCAGGGTAGATGACTGGAGGTCCTCTGGGTCAAAATCCATGGGGAACACAGCACAAAGGACACAATCGTGGGAATCTACTACAGACCTCCCACCCAATTCAAAAGCTTGACCAGGAGTTTGCCCAGGAACAGCATGAGGCTGCATGCTCCAGGATTATGGTTGTCATGGGTGATTTCAATTACCCAGACATCTCATGGGAGGATCACTCAGCAAAATCCAAGTAGTGGCAAAGCTTCCTATCATGCATGGATAACCTTTACCTGACTCAAAAAGTCTATGGTGCAATGAGAGGTAAAGCGCTGCTCGACCTGATACTGGCTACTGGGGATGATCTAATCGGTGACGTAGTGATAGATGGGAAGCTGGGTGACAGTGACCACAAGCTGATCACCTTCACCATCCGCCGTAAAGCTGGCAAGTCAGTCAGCAACATGGAAGTCCTTGACTTCAGGAAAGCTGACTTTGACAAGCTCAGGAGGCTTATCGGTGAGGCCCTAAGGGACCACAACCCCAGAGGGAGGGGAGTTCGGGAAGAGTGGTTGCTCCTCAAGAGAGTGATCCTCAATGCACAAGCTAAGTCTGTTCCATCTCAGAGGAAAGGCAGCAAGAAGTCACAGCAGCCCCCCGGCTCTCCAGGGATCTAGCAGACCTCCTGAGGCTAAAAAGAAAAGCCTACAAAGGATGGAGGATGGTATTCACCTCCAAGGAGGATTATTCTGCGCTGGTCTGGTCCTGCAGGGAGCAAACCAGGAAAGCCAAGGCTGCAACTGAACTCCAACTAGCTTTGAGCATTAAGGGCAATAAAAAGTCCTTTTTCAGATATGTGAGGAGCAGGAGGAAAAGCAAGAGCAACATTGGACCCCTGCTGAACCAAAAGGAACAACTGACAACTGACACCCAGGAAAAAGCCAAGCTATTAAATGGGTACTTTGCATTACTCTTTCATCAGTCCCATGGGATGCCCATGCCCGCTACAGGACAGGGAGGTCGGGGTGGGGAAGATCCCCTGCCCTACATAAATGCCAGCCATGTGAAGGAACACCTTGAGAGGCTGGATACCTTCAAATGAGCTGGCCCTAACAATCTACACCCCAGTGTACTCAAGAAGCTGGCTAGCATTATAGCCCAGCCTCTGGCATATATCTTTGAGAGCTCCTGGCACTATGGTGAAGTGCCCAAAGACTGGAGGAAGGCAAATGTGGTGCCTATCTTCAAGAAAGGGAGAAAAGTGGATCTGGCTAACTATAGACCCACCAGTCTGACTTCTACCCTTGGGATGAACTTAGAAAAGTTTGTCAAAGAAGCCATGCTTAATGGACTGGCTGACTTCAACATCCTGAGGGATAGCCAGAATGGGTTTGTTGCAGGTAGGTCTTGCTTGACCAATCTCATTTCCTTCTATGACCAGGTGACCTATCACCTGGAAAAGGGAGAAGAGATTGATGTCTGTCACGGAGTGGGTGCAGGGGTGGCCGTGATCCCACTAGTGCCCCCTGCCATGTCCAATTAGGTGATTCAGCACCCTCAACTCGCCTGCCATGTCTTTGATGTTCTAAGTTCAGTAAGGGAGGCTGCCTTGTCTCGCTTTGGACACTACTCCGCTCTATGCCCCATTCCGATTGGGGTGCCCCAGTGCACCCCTGCCTTATGGGCGATGCGTGCCTCCAACCTCCCCTTCAGCACGCCCCAAGCCTCACAGCTATTCCCGGGCATTATCAAGCCCTTACACTTCAGCACCCTACCTGGCACCCCCGACCTGGTTTCACCACCAGCGCCCCCTGTCTGGGGCCTATGCTGCAACTCTAGCTCCCGTTGCCCCCTGTCTGGGGCCTGTGCCGTGCCTCTCGCACCTTGGGGCCCAGGTGGTGCGTAGCCGTGCCTGGCCCCCTGCCGTTCTTTGGGTTCATCTGCCCGAGGGGGCCAACTCCGCCCTCAGGGTTGGGGTGTCTGCCCCCTCACACCGAGCCTCACTGGTGCAAACAGCTGTGCCCCACTGGCACCACTCGCTGTGCCCCACTGGGCACCGGGAGCCCCCAGGTTACTGGGTAGCCCCTGGAGGCCTCCTCACACCCCTACAGCCTCACCCAGTCCTCCTGTGTAATAATCACAACTCAACCATGAGCCAAACGGCTGCAACACAAACATAAGGAGCTTCCTGGCTTGTAACACAAAGCCTGCACTCACTTGGCTCCTTATCATACCCCTTCTAGGGCTCTCTCCCTACCCCATGCATCCTTGCAGCCGGTTTGTGTGGTTAGGCAACAACCATCCACCCGGCCTGCTCCTGCTCCTGCTCCTGCTCCTGCTCCTGCAGCTGTCTGGAGGGAACTGCTAGCTAGGCTCTGGCCTGGGCTGTTTATAAAGGCCCGGCCCTGCCCCCTCCTGGCCAGCTGACCAACATTAGTTGCCCTGGCAACCCTCACCTAAGCTGCCTGGTGATTGGCAGCTCTCTTTATTACTATTGCTAGTAGCGAGCACCTTAGTGCTCTGCTACATGCCTTCCCCCTTAAGTTCTTCACCATCATCAGGAGCGGGGCATGCGCAAGTGTCCTGCGACACTCCTCCCCCCTCCAGCTACAACTCACCAGGGCATTCTGTTGTAGGCTCAGGGGTGATCTGATGGCCATGTATAAGTTTATCAGGGATGACCACTAGTTTCTGGGGGAACGTTTGTTCACCAGAGTGCCCCAAGGGATGACGAGGTCGAACAGTTATAAACTCCTGCAAGACCATTTCAGGCTGGACATAAGGAAGAATTTCTTCACTGTCTGAGCCCCCAAGGTCTGGAACAGCCTGCCAGTGGAGGCGGTTCAAGCATTTACATTGAACACCTTCAAGAGTAAATTGGATGCTTATCTTGCTGGGATCCTATGACCGCAGCTGACTTTCTGCCCTTTGGGCAGGGGGCTGGACTTGATGATCTTCCAAGGTCCCTTCCAACCCTAATGTCTATGAAATTGATGAAATCTATGATTTCCCCGGCTTCAACTTCTTTGTGGATGCTGGAATGGAATCAGAGATCCCTGAATCTCTCCTGGCCTTTCGTGCCAGCAAAGATCAGTGAACTCCCCTAATATGTGTGTCCAGAGGAGAGTTGTTCAAAGGAGATCTGACAGTGGTGAGACTTACCTGAGGATCAAGAGAGTCACAGTCTGGTGAACGTGGCATTTTGCAAGCATTACCTAGAAGGGGTGTTCAAGTAATGGTATGATTTGAGCTGAATAGGACTGCACTTAAGTGCATAAAAGGTGGAATCAGATCTGGCCTTGAACCATTCTGTCATAAGTAACATGATCTGTGCAGATGGATATCCTAGGTGCTTGATTTTGCAACCATAATCATAATCTTTGACTTTTGCTCGATTTATCAACCTTTTTAGACCCCAGCTGCCCCCTCTCCACCCTTGGACAATGACAGCTCTCACCTTTCATGTATTTTTTGATTGTGAAAAGATACCAGAGAACATCTTCTGTTGCAAAGAGCTCAGAAGAACCAGATCAGGGCACAATGTTTGACACTGTGGGTGCCTATTTCCAGTTTTGGGGTTCATTATATGAAGCAAGTGCAGGTACTTGCACACCTCATAGGGCTGGTATTGTTTGGGCCCCTAGGGCTTCCCTAGAAGGATCTCACCACAACCCCACATGTTGCATTTCCCTGGATGTGAATTACTGGAATAGCCAGATGTGACACCTGTGTGGATAGCAAAGAATACAGATGCCAGTTGTTATCATGCCACCGTTGCATCCTCATGCTGTATTGGAGCTGAGGGTTTTTCACAGCCACAGGGCATTCAAACTCTAAGTCTGATTGGACCACTTCATCCTCCAAGTGGAAGTGACAGGTTATTGCTGACCTGGTCTGTGGCTAAGGTGAGCCCATGTCAGTTATTCTTCTTGGCAGGGATTTGACAATGCCTCTCCCCAGAGTCAACTTCCCCCAGCCTTTTTCAGAGGCAGCCGGTTCACACTGTGCAGCTGCCACATCCAGGAACACCCCTCTTGCTACCCCCAAAGTGCTGTTCTTGGGGCATCCCCCTTTTGGGAAGGCAGGTCATTAAGCCCTGGTGAGAAACACTTGAAGAGGCATGTCCCTCTCCTCCCTGTAATGGCTGCACCCATAGTAGAGTCAGAGGGCTGTGTCCAGGCATGACTGTTTGGGTAGCACAGCCCAGGCACGTGCAACACATGGCTCTGCCTCTACCATCTTGAGGTGCTTTCTGTATGAGCTGAACACAACGTGGCAGTGAGAATTGGTGCCTCCAGTGACCATCTTACCACTAAAGGCCCCTTCCTCTGCTCTGGGTTTCTTTTCTTCTATGTTGCCCTGAAATATGGGAAATAAACAGTGTTATTTATGTCCTTGATGCTCAGAGTACATAGAAACACACTCATTAGGAAAAGGATCACTGGGCTGTGCTGTGTCACTTAGGCACAGCTTTGTTTAAGAGGAAGCTCTGAACCATGTGTCACTCTGGGGTGTCTGGTGACATGATAGTAGAGCTTTTATTGTCATTCCCTCCCCCCTTCCCTCCCACCAGGCATTGCTCACTTGCTGCATCCTGCTTTTAATTAGCTCAGGCTGTTTGGTGCTGGGCTTGTCTCCTGTTATGTGTGTGCCCACTGCACAGTGGGGCCCCAATCCCGACTACTCTAATACAGATAATAAAGTGACAGTTTGTTATTGTGCCAGAGAGTCCAGAGGAGAGCCACACACATGATCAGAGGTCAGGAAAATAGATCTTACGATGACAGGCTGAGAGCCATGGGACTCTTTAGCTTGCAAAAGCGCAGGCTCAGGGGTGATCTGATGGCCACCTATAAGTTTATCAGGGGTGACCACCAGGATCTGGGGGAGCGTTTGTTCACCAGAGCGCCCCAAGGGATGACGAGGTCGAACGGTCACAAACTCCTGCAAGACCGTTTCAGGCTGGACATAAGGAAGAATTTCTTTACTGTCCGAGCCCCCAAGGTCTGGAACAGTCTGCCAGCGGAGGTGGTTCAAGCACCTACATTAAACACCTTCAGGAGTAAATTGGATGCTTATCTTGCTGGGATCCTATGACCCCAGCTGACTTCCTGCCCTTTGGGCAGGGGGCTGGACTCGATGATCTTCCGAGGTCCCTTCCAAACCTGATGTCTATGTTTATGAAATCTATGAAAATCATCTGCCTGGATGTGATCGGGGTGACCATCCCCCCACCTGGCCTAGACCTGGTTTCTTCAGAACAAATGTGGTCTGTGAAATGAATTGCTGATGGATTTAGAAACCAAGCACTCTCATAGCCTTCAGTGGAGAGTGACACAACCCATCACAATACAGCACCTCTGCTGCTAACCTTATGGTCCTGTCTGGTGTACTCTTTCCTAGTGTTTTTGCACACCTTTTACATCAAGAAATGGACTGAACTTCAGTTTGCTACACAGGCACCTTCTGCAGCTCCATAATTCTGGCTGAGCTGCATTTTGTACATGAAGCAGGAAAGTGTCTCCCATTCTTCATACAAAATCACAAGAAACCTGTACTAGAAGGGACCTCAGGAGGTCCCATATAATCCATACCCCCTGCTCAGTGCAGCACCTTCCTACTCTAAATCATGATCAACAAGTGCTCATCTAAGATGTCTGAAACCTGCATGAGCAGGCCCCTCACATGGCTACCAGGCACAATGCCCAGCATATCACAAACTCCCTTTAACTTGCCTCAGGTAAAACAAAAGTTTGAGGTCACTAGAAGTGTCCTGCCACTGCAAGGACAAGAAGTTTGTTAGGATATATTGGAGAGATCCAGGAGGAAGACCGAGCCCCTTAGATAAAAGAATGCAAAAACTGCATGGCTCATGTTTTCCTTCCCATCAGGCTTTAGCACAGGGGCAGGCAATTATTTTGGGCAGAGGGCCACTGATGAGGTTTGGTGAGCTGTTGAGGAGCACATGGGTAGCCCTGCCCCTTGAATTTTGCCCCTCCTCAGGTCACCATCTTGGGACCAGAAGTCCTACCCCTAAACCCTGACCTTTTTTACCAGAAGTCCCTGAGCTCGGCTCCCGGGCAATACTCCTTTTGGGAGTGGGGAGTGCTTAGAACCAGAAAAAAATCGAACAAATCATACACTAAAAGCCAAACACCTACTAAAACATATTTTAATTTTATTATAAAAATATTTTTGAAATGAGCTGTGTTTGTTTAAAGAACATAAAGGTGATTGCATAATAACTCAAAAATAAATTCTTAGTTTCTTATATTGTCTAGAGGGTTGTGACTAGGTGTGCGTGTATACGTGTCTGTGGTCAGCATTCCCTCTAAGCTGTGTGGTGTGTGCAACTGTGCAGGCTCACCTGTCAGCATGGTATGAGCATGCCTGCACAGCCACACACACCACGCAGCTTAGAGCGAACGCAGTGTGGTGTGAGGGGGTGTGTGTGTGGTGGGGTGTGGGAGAGTGTGAGGTGTGTGGGGAATTTGTGAAGGGTGTGGCTATCTTTGTGGGGCATAGGGTATGTTGGGGGGCCTTGTGTGGTATGTGTGGGTGTGTGGCTCTGGAACACATTGGTCTCTGGAACACACTGTCCTTTCCTGCAGTCAACGCAGGGAAGTGTATGTGTGGAGAGGGGAGGGGGCATTTTTTGGGTGTGAGGGAGAGTTGAAAGTGTGTGGGGACCCCACACACTTGCACACTTCCCCCATGGCACATCCAGGAGTGCATCCCTTTGCCAGGCAGGCTCTATTCCCTGCACTCCCCAGCATGCATGAGGCAGGGAAGGGAAGCACCAGGCACTGCAGGTGGCTCCTTTCCCCACCCCAGTTGGCTCCAGTGCCTGGGGAAGCTCTCCTGTGCCTGGCACTTCCCTCCCATGCCACGCGAGTGTGGGGAGTGCTGGTGATTCAGATGGCTGACTGGGGCCTGCATCCCTCACCATGATGTGCAGCATTGGTCAGAACCAGGCACCAGCACCACCCTACTGCTGCTGCTGCCCCTGCTGCCTGCCAGAGCGATGTGGCATGGGATTGGGGGTGTGGGAAGGGTTCCCTAAACTCCTCCACCCTCCCTCACATCCACATCCTACCCAGCCAATCTCCACAGTGCCCCTACCCCCTGGGTGTGGGCTTTGTACTGCTGCCAGCCCCATTCTTCATACTCCCACCCAGCTGCACCTGCCACCCCTGTCCCTGCCCTGCCTACCCCCCCTCCCCTGCTGCTTTCCTACCTGCTGCCCAGAGGAAATGGGACACCAGAGAAGCCTGAAACAACAGTCCCACCTGGTGGTGGCAGAACCAGGTCCTTCCACCCATGAGAGTGGCAGCAAGGCATAATAAGGTATGTTGAGGGCAGATATAAGCACCTTGCTCCTACCTTCGTAGTTGGAAGGGCTGGGTGGGGTACAATTCACTGGGGAGTGCCGAGGGCTGGATGAAACTGCCTGGTGGGCTGGATCTGGCTCATGGGCTGTACTTTGCCTACCCCTGATATAATATCTCTCCTGCACAGTGTGCACAATGTCCTTTCACTGGGGCTCTCACTGGCTCCACCACCCCCTGCACTATCAGGGTGCCTTCAAATGATCTGAACAGCTTCACAGGTGAATGTGGGTGCATGGCTGTGTTGCTTTTTCCTTGCCTTGCAGGGCCCTCCAAGGGGCTGGCTGCCTCTGGTGACAGGCACCTTATGCTTCTGGCCAACCAACAGCTCAGCTCCAGCAGAGCAGGGAAGGGAATGCTCACCCAGATGTGCCTGTAGGTTGGTTGGTGGGGAGGGCATTTTTCTGGAGTGTGGGGTGTGTGAAATGGCCTCTCTGTTGGCTGCACTAGCCTTGAGCTCTGCTTTCCTGATTTGTCAATGCCTGCTCTAACCACTAAACTGTCAGGTAAAAAGGAACAACCCAGCTTAGGTTGGTGTGTATGTTTTTTACACTTACCCCCTCTGTTTTTTCCAGGGAGTCATAGCTGGGCATTTCTTTCCCAAGATGAAAGTCCTTATTGAGGTTTTTCCTGTAAAATGAACAGAATTAGTTAATGTACCTGGAAGCTAAACACAAGTCCCAACCTGAATGTGTTGTGTTTTGTCTGTGCAAGCTACAGGGAGGTTTATTGCTTTGGCACTTGGATTCTTCCTCAGTTGTGGTGAGCAAAAGGACATTCCAAACTACTGGCATGGGTCAGAGTCAGGCCACACTGGCCAGCACAGACTAACTATATTGTGGGCATAAGGTAAAACTCTTATCAGCTGTGAACACCAGATTCAACCATAAAAAAAATTATCTTAGATCCACAGAAGAACATTCAGAGATTTCACAGCAGTTCTTCTTGTATGTGTGTATTTATACAATGCCATAAACATACCTGGCTTTTTAACAGAGGATGGAAGACAACAGGGATTTTGAATGCACAAATGGCAATAAGATATCTGTCCATGCCAGGGAGAATTATACCCCAACCTGAGTATTTGAAAAATCTCTCTCCTTGTCCCTACTGTATGAGTACAGAATATGGCGTATGTGATGCCTAGTACACCTTAATATCTGAGCATCAAACAGTCTAAAAAAAAAAAAAAATCCCCAGGGCTGAGGTGATTAGGTGATTAGAAACAGTCAGCATGTATTCACTAAGGACAAGTCGTGCCTGACCAATTTGATTGCCTTCTATGATGAGATGGCTAGTTCTGTGGATGTAGGGAGACCAGTGTATGTTGCAAACCTTGAATTTAGCAAGGCTTTTGATATGTTTTCCCACAACATTCTTGCAGGCAAGCTAAGGAAGTATGGGCTGGATGAACAGACTGTAAGGTGGACAGGAAACTGGAGGGAGCATCAGGCTCGGAGAGTAGTAAGTAATGGTTCAATGCTTAGTTGGCAGCTGGTATCATCAAGTGGAGTGCCCCAGAGGTCGGTCCTGAGTCTGATTTTATTCAATATCTTCACCAATGACCTGGAAGATGGCATAGAGTGCACCCCCAGCAAATCTGAGATGGCATCAAGCTGGGGGAAGTAGTAGATCAACTGGAGGGTAGGGCTAGATTCAGACAGAACCCAACAAATTGGAGGATTGGATCAAAAGAAATCTCATGAGGTACAACAAAGATAAATGCAAAGTCCTGCACTTAGGACAGAGCAATCCCATGCACTGGTACAGGTTGGGGGCTGACTGGCTGGGCAGCAGCTCTGCAGAAGAGGGCCTGGGCATGGCAGTGGACAAGAAGCTGAATATGAGCCAACAGGATGCCCTTTTTGTGAAAAAGGCTAATGGCATAATAGGCTGCATTAGTAGAAGCATTGCCAGCAGTTCACGGGAAGTGACCCCCCTCTGTTCAGCACTAGTGAGGCCACATCCAGAGTCCTGTGTCCAGTTTTGAGCCCTGCACTACAGGCAGGATGTGGACAAATTGGAAAGAGTCCAGGGGAGGGCAAGGAAAATGGTTTGGGGGCTGGGGCACATGACTTCTGAGAAGAGGCTGAGGCAACTGGGCTGATTTAGTTTGTTGAAGAGAAGACTGAGGGTGGATTTAATAGAGAAGAGTGCAACCACCCTACAGGAAGTTGAAGGCTGCTATTAAACCTCCCTCAGTCTTCTCTTCTCTAACATAAATAAGCCCTTTTCCTTCAGCCTCTCCTCACAATTCCTGTCCCCCCAATCTCCAATCATTTTTGTTGCCCCCTGCTAAACTCTCTCCAATTAGTTCACATGCTTTCTGTAGTGGCAGCCCAAAACTATCCTAGTTATTCCACTGCGCTTTCATCCTTGTTGGCACCCTGTCTATGCCTCTCCCCCAGCAATCTCTCTCTCTCTCCCCTCTTACTCACGCTACCTTTGGGGATCTGCTCCAGCTGGTAGAAGAGAGCAGTGCTGTGCCTTCAGCTTCTCCGGTGTTTCCAATTCCCGACTCATGCTCCAAGCAGCTGGCCTTGCACAGAAATGACAGGGCTCTTCTGGCTTCTCCTTTCTAGCAACAGTGTCATGTGAACCCGAGATTCAACTGAAGTGAAACCAGAAAAAAAAGAGAGAGAATGATGTTGTGGCGGAAACTGCTATCCACATCCAGACTGGAACTGGGCTGCTGCTACCAAACAGTCACGAATCTTTGCTACATGAACCATTTTGAATGCTACAGGAAGGGGAGGGGGTGCAGAAAGGAAGCAGCAGATATACGTATTCAGCATGAAACTGAAGTCCCTGCTGCTTAACACTGAACAGCAAGAACCAGGATGAGCAGTTCAAGGGACAGTTTCACCGTCCCTTCCCAGTGAAAGGTAGACTTAACTGATGGGACTTTCCAAGAGCCACATTGCAACCCTTGTGTGGGAAATACTCTGTGCAAGGAGAAGAAGAGCTGAAGAACATGGAAAGCTTGTTGAACTCTCTGCCAACTCTGCAGCTGGTCCAATGTAAGATACCACCCCAAAAGAAACACTTGCCTCTCCTAGTGTTTGACATCTTACAAAAAGCTACTGACCAGCTCAGATGGTCCCTGGACAGCCCAGAGGGGGAGGTACATGGGACCAGGAGGAAGAGAGAAAAGTAACTTTTCTCCATACATAACCATGTCTAACCTTGCATGTGGATATCACATGGCATCTTAGAAAAACTTTTTCCCAAGACTCCCTCACTGAACACCCCCTGCACTGGACCATGAGACCTGCTCCATTCTCCTGTATAAAAGCGTGGGCCACATGCCCAGCCTGTGCTAGGTCTTTTTCATGCTTCTCTACCTGGTTATTCTGGGCACAGGCTGAGAATCAGCCTGTGTGCATGCACACCCTGACAGCATGTTGGAAACCCTAAATAGAAGCCCACATCCATGCATACCAGCCATAAATCAGCAGTCTAATCCACTCTCCTTTTAGAGCATAAATGCAACAGGAGTGTCAATAACAGTCAAAAGAAACAGAAAGGGCTCTAGACATAGGGTAGGAAATTCATAGTTTCATAGTAGCTAGGGTCAGGAGGGACCTGAACAGATCATCTAGCCTGACGCCCTCCCACAGACAGGAATGAATGCTGGGTTCACAAGACCCCAGACAGGTGATCTTCCAACCTCCTCTTGAATTTGCGCAAGGTAGGGGCGAGGACAACTTCCCTGGGAAGCTGGTTCCAGATTTGGGCCACCCTAACTGTAAAATATTGCCTTCTGATCTGTAGCCTAAACCTATTTTCCATCAGCTTATTACCATTGCTCCTCATCACCCCAGGTGGAGTTGGGGAGCAAAGGATTCTACCTATCTGCTGTTGATCTCTCCTGATGAGTTTGTAGGCAGCCACCAGGTCCCCCCTCAGCCTCCTTTTGCTGAGGCTGAACAGGTTCAGGTCCCTCAGTCTCTCCTCTTAGGGCCTGTCCTGCTGCCCTCTCACCAAGTGGGTGGCCCTCCTCTGAACCCTCTCCAGGCTGGCCACATCCCTCTTGAAGTGTGGTGCCCAGAACTGGACACAGTACTCCAACTGCGGCCTGACCAGTGTCACGTAGAGGGGGAGCATCACTCTCTGGACTGGCTTGAGATGCACCTTTGGATGCATGACAAGGTACGGCTGGCCTTGCTGGCTGCAGTCTGGCATTGCCGGCTCATGGTCATCTTGGAGTCAATAATAGTTTCATAGTTTTGTAGTTTCTAGGGTTGGAAGGGACCTGAGTGCCCTTCCTCTGACTCCTTGCTAATTGACAAGGATGTATATTCCTCCTTAATATAGAGTGCCACACCCCCACCTTTCCTTCCTGTCCTGTCTCTCCTGTACAGCCTATAGCCCTTGACATTCACTGCTCAGTCATGTGTTGAGTCCCACCACGTTTCAGTGATCCCCACTATGTCCGGGCAGGTGTCAGCTAGCAGGAGGGTGAGTTCCTCCTGCTTGTTGCCCATGCTACGAGCGTTTGTGGAGAAGCATTTGAGGTGTCCTGTGGATGTGTGTACTGACCACCTAGTCCCAGAGTTGCCCTGGCCCCTGTTGCTTACCTGTTTATTCATTTTGTTCATTTATTCATTAACGGTGGGGTCTACTACAGACCTCCCAACCAAGGGGAAGAGCTCGACCAAGAATTCTTAGGTCAGCTCATGGAGGTAGTGAAGTCTTAGAATGTGGTCATCATGGGTGACCTGAACTTTCCAGACATCTGCTGGGAAGAGCAGTCAGCCAGGTCTGACCGCTCACGTAGGTTCTTAACCAGAATGTAGGACCTCCATCTCACCCAGGAGGTGCACAGCCCAACCAAGGGAGACACCTTGTTGGACCTGGTGCTGGCCACGGGAGACGACCTGGTGAGGGGGCTGCGGGTGCTTGACCACCTGGGCGACAGCGATCATCGCCTGCTGGGATTCACCATCCAGCGCAAGGTGGCAAAGGCCTGCAGCAAGGCAGCAGCCCTAGATTTCAGGAGGGCAGACTTCAATGAGCTAAGTAGGATAGTTGGAGAAGTGCCGAGGTCCCGGAGGGGAGGGGAGCCAGGTGTCCAAGGAGAGTGGTTGCTCCTTAAGGAGACAATTATACAAGCCCAAAGGGAGGTAATCCCAATGAGGATCAAAGGGAGCAGGAGGGCACACAAGCCCTCATGGCTCACCAAAAACATCCGGGAATGTCTTCTTGCTAAAAGGGAGGTGTACACCCAATGGAAAGAAGGGGACATTACCAGGGATGACTATACTGCAGTCACTCAGGGATGTAGGGGGGCAGTCAGGAAGACCAAGGCAGAGATGGAACTAGGATTAGTTTCCCAGATAAAGAATAATAAGAAGTTCTTCTTCAAATACATAGGGGGTAAAAAGTAGATTCCAGGTAATGTGGGGCCCCTGCAGGACGCGTTGGGAAATTTCGTCTTCACACCAGATGACAAAGCTAACATGATTAACGATTTCTTTGCCTCAGTCTTCCTAAGTAGGGACCAGAACAGCCACCTCCCTGCTGGGCCCCCCTCAGACCCCGGGGGAGGCACACCTGGGCCAAGGGTTAGTGAGAAACTAGTTAGGGAGATTCTGGAGGGAGTGGACGTATTCAGGTCAGCTGGTCTGGACAATCTCCAGCCTAGAGTTCTAAAGAAACTGGCCGAGGTCATTGCGGGACCCCTGGCACGGCTTTACGAGCACTCGTGGTGCTCTGCTGTGGTGCCAGAGGACTGGAAGAGGGCCAACGTGGTTCTCATCTTCAAAAAGGGGAAGAAGGAGGACCCGGGAAACTATAGACCAGTTAGTCGTACCTCAATCCTAGGCAAGCTGTTTGAAAAAATTATTTTGGCACACATCCATGAAGGGCCAGCAGGGGACTGCATGCTTAGGGGCAACCAACATGGGTTCATCAGTGGCAGGTCCTGTCAGACCAACCTGGTGGCCTTTTACGATCAGATCACCAAATCATTAGATGCAGGGGTAGCAGTGGGCATCGTCTTCCTGGACTTCCGGAAGGCTTTTGACACTGTCTCTCACCCTGTTCTCATTAAGAAACTGGGGGCTGTGGTGTCAACACCCACACAGTCAAATGGGTCGCCAACTGGCTGGAGGGCCGCACCCAGAGGGTGGTGGTGGATGAGTCCTTCTCAATCTGGAGGAATGTGGGCAGTGGGGTCCCCCAGGGCTCGGTCCTCGGGCCTGCACTGTTCAGCATCTTCATCAGTGATTTGGACGAGCGGGTAAAAAGCACGTGTTCAAATTTGCCGAAGACACTAAGATGTGGGGGAATGTGGGCACTCTAGAAGGAAGCAACAAGCTACAGTTGGACCTGCACAGGTTACAGGGGTGGGTGGATGAGAATAGGATGGGATGCAACACCGACAAGTGCAAAGTGCTGCACCTGGGGAGGAACAACCGGCACCATACCTACAGGTTAGGGAACTTCCCTCTTGTGAGCACAGAGGTGAAAAAGGATCTGGGAGTCATCATTGATGCCAAGATGAACATGGGCCGGCAGTGTGGGGACACGGTCAGGAAGGCCACCCGCACCTTGTCCTGCATCCACTGATGCATCTTGAGCAGGTCCAGGGAGGCGATCCTCCCCCTCTATGCGGCACTGGGCAGGCCGCGACTGGAGTACTGCATCCAGTTCTGGGCACCACACTTCAGGAGGGATGTGGACAGCATCGAGAGGGTCCAGAGGAGGCCACTCGCATGATTAGGGGGCAGCAGGGCAGACCCTACGAGGACAGGTGACGGGACCTGAACCTGTTCAGCCTCCACAAGAGAAGGCTGAGGGGGATCTAGTGGCCTGTTATAAACTAGTCAGGGGGGGACCAACAGGCATTGGGGGAGTCCCTGTTCCCCCGAGCACCGCCAGGAGTGACCAGGAATAACGGTCACAAGCTGTCAGAGGGTAGATTTAGGCTAGATTTCAGGAGGCACGACTTCACGGTCAGGGCAGCTAGGATTTGGAACCAACTTCCAAGGGAAGTGGTGCTGGCTCCTGCCCTGGGGGGTTTTAAGAGAAGGTTATATGAACACCTTGCTGGGGTCATTTGACCCCAGTACTCTTTCCTGCCATGGGAGGGTGTCGAACTAGATGATCTACTCTTCCGACCCTAGAAACTATGAAACTATGAAGTCTCTTTCCCCACGGCTGCCTTGCAATTTAACCCAAACCACTTCAGAGTACCCTTCCTCTGATTCTTTGTTAATTGGTGAGGATAGGTATTCCTCCTTAATGTAGAGTGCCACGCCCCCACCTTTCCTTCCTATCCTGTCCCTCCTGTACAGCCTATAGCCCTTGATATTCACTTCCCAGTCATGAGTTGAGTCTCACCATGTTTCAGTGATCCCCACTATGTCCGGGTTGGTGTCAGCTTGCAGGAGGGTGATTTCCTCCTGCTTGTTTCCCATACTACGAGCGTTTGTGTAGAGGCATTTGGGGTCCCTTGTGGATGTGTGCCAGAATAATTTTCTCAAACAGCTTGCCTAGGATCGAGGTAAGACTAACTGGCCTATAGTTTCCTGGGTCCTCCTTCTTACCCTTTTTGAAGATGGGAACCACATTGGCCCTCTTTCAGTCCTTTGGTACCTCACCAGAGCACCACGAGTGCTCGTAAAGCCATGCCAGGGGTCCTGCAATGACCTCAGCCAATTCCTTTAGAACTCTAGGGTGGAGATCATTTGGACCAGCTCATTTGAATACATCCAGTCCTTCCAGAAGTTCCTTAACTAGTTTCTCACTAACCCTTGGCCTAGGTGTGCCTCCCCTGGGGTCTTCTGTGCCTGTAGGGTTGCTCCTTTTAGGAATGAGCACCCTTCCCGGACTCCTATTTAACCAATTCTCTTGTTCTTCAGTGCCTCATTAACTAATTTCCTGAGCACACTAAAGTTAGTCTTTCTGAAGTCTAGGACTTCTGACCTACTGGTTATCCCCACCCTAACTGGATAGTGAACTCAAAAAAGTGATTGTCACTGTCCCCTAGGTTACCCTGTGTCAGTAGATCCCCCACCAAATCATTCCCAGTAGCCAGGACCAAGTCCAGTAAGGTATTTCCCCTAGTGCATCTGTATTAATGAATACAAAGCTAATAACTATGCACTAGGTTAAATATTCATTATATTAAATCCATGAACACCTAGTACCTCCCGAGGCTTGGGAGAGCAAGGTTACTGTCTGCAGGTGGTAGCGGGGGCGGCAGTGGTGGGGACATGGTGGCCACAAGTGGGAATCACCCACAGGTGGCTGCAGTGTTGTCAGTGGCGGGGGGGGGGGGCAGTGCGGCGAGTGTTGAGAGATGATCAGAGACCACCCACAGATGCCACCAGCAGCATTGGTGGGGTGGGGGATGGGGCAAGTGGCAACTGCCCGCAGATGCCGCCACCAGTGTTGGCAGTGGCTAATCTCAACGGGTGCATGGTCAATCTCAAGGAGTGCGTGTGAACCCATGTGCACTCCTACGCTTTGCCAATTAATACATCCCTAATTAATTATTTATAACTAATAGCCACTCACCCTGACTTATACCCAAGAATGGAGGAAGGGGCAGTCTCTCACTGCTCTCATCACATGCTTGTGGGCTCCAGCTGCCTCAGTCTATCCCATGCAGGCCCAGGTGTCTCGCAGTCTGCAGAGGCTGTTTCCACTTCAGACCCCTGCAAAACACAAATTCTTCCCCACACACCTCCATGCACTCGTCTCTGCCTGGCACAGCCTCTCCAAGCCCACAGAGCTTTTTACACAGTTGAGCCACTGAGGGAGAGCAAAGTGCCACCACATACCAGGCAGCACCACTGGGCTGACTTCCCATTTAAAGCATACAGGCACACCAAAGATTCCCCTCAGGTCCAGCTTCCCTGGGTCTTAGCACACACAGGCATCCTGTGACCTTTCCCTAGGTGTCTTCTCTTTCCACCCAGCTGACCCAGTCCTGTCACAGTCCTTTTCCCAACCATTCACATGGGTGGGTGGGAGTTATCACACTCTTACCAACCGCCCCCCCCCCCAAGTCTCCAAACCCACTGGGGAATTGCCTTTCTGGGGGCTTCCCAGGGCTGTGTCCCCACCCTAAGGAATTTGTCCAGCTCGCTCTCAAACTCCTTGTGTTTATCTAGGGGCCTGCTCTCTCTAGCTTGACCCTTTAGGTGCTCCAGTAGCCTCTGGCCCAGGGTGGGACCATGCTGCATGCTCTTCCCAGCCCTTTTCATGCAGCACGTGCCTCTCTCTCTCTCCACTCCGGGGCAGGGAGACACTCTGGTTTTAAGGGGAGCTGCCAGCCAATCCCTGATCAGGAATTTTCCCAGGATCCATAACTGGTTTTTGAATCTTGCATCCCCTTTCTGGAGATAATACTAAATTACAAGTATGGTGTCCCTCAAGCATTCAGGCAGAGCCCAAAGTAGGACACTCAGAAGGTTATTGCCCTTAAACTGCCTGTTACACTGTAAAACTATTCATGCACTGGTATTAGCAAATTTCACAGAAAAATGTCTTTTGATTCACACCAGCATATTCAACACATCCCCATATCTCAGATCTTGCTCATTCTCTTCTCTGCAGGGCTGACACAGATCAGGCACTGGCCACCAGCGACTCAGGACCTCCTGTTCTTGGACAGACCATTCATAACAAAGGGGAAGTTCTCTCTGGAAAACATAATCCAAGGTTTGGCACAACCCAAATCAAGAGGGCTGGGGTGGAGGAGAAATCTGACTCACCGGCTCTTTTCCCCCTGCACTCCAAGAGGGTCTCAAAGAGTCGGAGTCAGAAGGCTGGCTTCCCTCACTAGGAAAGCAGTGCTGCTCTAACATTGCAATTGGCAGATGAAAAATGTCTTGTACTCTCAGGCTTGTTCAGCCTTGTTCTAACCATACAGTTGTTCCAATTAAAGAAATCACCACCAAAAAATCCCTTTGCTGTCTGCCTTGGCCATGCTTCTGCCTTGGCCATGCCTGGCCTAGATCCTGGGCCCAGAAACATGCTGAGAGGCAGCACCAGGTGTTGATATGCTTCTCAGCAGTTCTCCTGGGTTTGCCAGTCTAGACTTGCTCTGCACTTCTCACTACTTTGCTTCACATTCCCTTACATCGTCTGTGGAGACAGGTAGAAATTTATACTGTATGTTCCCCTCAAGCCTATTTCTTAGCACAATGAACTTTGCTTTCCTATAGAACCACCAGCAGCATATTAATCACCCACCATGCTCTGATCCTGATCAATTAAAACCTTTAGGTCAAGACAATGAAGATGAACTTTATCATCCCCATGCATCCCTTCATGAGCCTTTCTTCTAGTGCAGAGGTTCCCAAGCACAGGTCAGTGGCCTGGGACCAGATCATGAAGTGTTGGCTTGTGGTGGCACGAGCTTCAAGTGGTAGCAGTGGCTTGTCCCTCTGTCTCTCAGCTCAGCTCTTCAGGTGCACCCTGCCTCCTGTCACATCCCTCTGCCTGACCTGACCCGGCCTCTTGGCCCCTCGCTCCCACCCAGCTCTGCTGCTAGTCCATGGTGGAAAAAAAGGTTGGGAACCCCTGTCTTAGTGTATTTACATCCTCTGGTGACCTTGTGTTCTACCCCAGTAGGATGTGGTAGAAGTGGATGAGTCACAGCCAGCAGAAGTTGCATGTGTTTTCTGCTCAGACCACTTCCCAGAAACGACAGTCCCTTTCATTTTCATGGCCCTCAGTTAAGGTCCAGATGTCATGTCACCCATTTGGCCTTTTGAGAGACAAGACTACAGCCTATTGACGGTCAGGAAATCTGCTACCAAATTAAACACAAAAGTAAAGCCCAGGTCCTTTAATTCTCACTGCCCAGGCAGAAAAGTGGCAAGAGACAAACCTATAGCCTCGCCTTTCTATTGTCACATCCCCAAAGCACAGAAACAGGCACATTTCACTTCCCATCTAGCTCCTTCCACAACACAGTACAGCCTAATACAGCTCCTCACCAGGTGCAGAGACCCAGGAGGTGGCCTGCAGACTGGCAGCAGATCTTCTTGAATTTGTGGAGTTTCCCCATTTTCTCTCTATCCTGTAGCTTATGTTTGTAGATAGCTTGTTCCTGTTGTCTAATGGATAGTATATAGTTTTATCAAATTTCTTTGTTTCAGTGAAACGTTTAAAACTATATCAAGCCAGTTCTGTTATGGACTTGGAAGGTGTCTATTAGGTGGGATGTATGTCCTTGGGAAAACAGAAGGGCATATTTTTTATCTCCTTCGTTCCTTTATCACCTTGGAATAGTGCCAGCTAGGGTTGTGCAAAGCTTCGACTTCATATTTGATTCGACAAATATTCAACATATTCAACCTTGAAAAGTGAAACTCAAGTCAAATAGCAGCTGGTCGAATAGCTGTTGAATCAAATACCAGAAGTCAAATATTAACAGCGCGAGTCGAATATGAACAGCGCGGGTTGAATATTCAACAAGGGTCGAATATTTGACTTGCCTATACTGGATTCCCTGGGGGGGGGGGGGGGGGGAGGAAAGTAAGGGGAGGGAGGGGGAGAGGGGGGAGGAGCGCTTTCATGACTGACGTGTATGGCTGGCCAGTGACCTGTCAGCATTCTCTGAGGTCCCTTCCAATCCCAGTGCTCTGGAGGCGGACCAGAGAAAATGCATAAAAGGCAGCAGTTTTTCAGCTGCCTACTTTCTGCCTTGGGGCCAGTTTCTGAGCTGCTGGTGTTCTCCAGCACCTCTGCGTCAGGCCACACCGGCTGGAAGCCCTGATCTTCAACAGATTCCCTGCTTGCAACATTAGCAACAGAGATTTCTGAGAACTTGGTGCTTTTATTTTATAACTACTTTTCATATTAGTTTACACTTATATTGGATAGGGTTAGTAGTAGCCCAGGATCTATTCTATGTACAGGAATTTGGTTTATATATATATATATATATTATACATCATTCATTCTTTCCACCACACCAGCGCTTCTCAATATATTATCTACATACACAAACACATTTATATAACATCCAGAAATCTAATCCACGGCGCACAGCACACTTAGAGGTTCCAGTTTACATCTGAAGGAACACACTATGAAGCTGGGTGGAAAGGCAGATGGCCGCACTGGCCAGCCCGCATGAAGAGGAGCAAGGGGGGTTGCAAGCGGGAGAGCTGCAGTTTCTCCCCCCACCAAACTCAGACACAGCCTCTTTCCTCCCGCTACAAGGGATAAGGATGCTACAAGCAGTAAAGAGAAGGGAGCAGCAGTGCCACTAGAGCCACTCTCTCGTGTCCAGACACAGCAGCCACAACCTCTCCCATCATAACTGCAACCAGCACAGCAGCGCACTGCACCCCTGTGTCACTGCCGATGCTGAGCCTTCCCGTGCCAGAAGAAGAGCTGGAGCTGGAGCTGGATCTGGATCTCAGTGCCCTGGCAAGGGAAGTTCTGGGGAAGGAGGGGGAAATCAATTGAGTTTGAGCTCGACACCTCTCAAGTTTTTTCCTTTCAAGCCATGAGGTCTTTCCCAGAAGGCACTTCAGAAAGTGCCTCTGTACAGGTGAAGGCAAGTGGCTCAGCTGAGTCCGCTCTTTCTTTTGCTGTGCCTCTGACTGCTGAAGAGGGGGAGAGTTCAGCAGCATCCACAGATGCATCCGCATGCCAGAGGGAAAGGCCTAGTACTAGCATAGCCTGGGATCATTATGAGCTGGCAGATGATCCTGCGTTTGCTATCTGCATGTGCTGCCAAGACAAAATCAGCCAGGGCAAGGGAACAACGTGCATGACCACCTCGGGGATGCTGAGTCATCTCTGCAGGTAGCACCCCTTTGCCACAGGAATTATCCCCACTTGTTCCACACCCCCCGTCCCCCCACAGCAGAGGCAGGGCACCCTGGAACATTGGGGGCAAAAGGCTGGCCATCCAGAGCAAGCATCTACCCAATGGTCTGAGACTGTTGCCCTCTGATCATGTGTGTGGCTCTCCTCTGGACCACTGAGGAGATGCTTGCTCTGGATGGCCAGCTCTTCACCTTTGTTGAGTGGCCAGGATTCAGGGCTCCTGGCACTGCTGTCTCCATCTCACCAGGTGCCCACGTGCACCACCTTCAGCAGGACGGTGGTGCCCTCCCTATATGAAGCATGCAGGGAGCACTTGAGGGAGAAGCTGCACAAGGCAGGTCTTCAGATGACCATACACTTCACCTCAGATATCTGGAGCAGCCGGGATGGA
Source organism: Crocodylus siamensis (assembly GCF_052110815.1). Lineage (NCBI taxonomy): Eukaryota > Metazoa > Chordata > Crocodylia > Crocodylidae > Crocodylus > Crocodylus siamensis. Next base: position 206,295,183 of record NC_143399.1, read on the forward strand.
GATCATGCATACCTCTCCCTCACAGGGCACTGGTGTGGCCAGTCAGGCCGTCGGTGGGCTCGCCTTCATGCCAAGGTGATGGATGAGTCCCACACAGCAGCAGAGATAAGGGGGGCCATGAACTGCTTGGTGCAGGGGTGGTTGGGCGTTGGGCACGCTGAGCTCACCCGCGGCTTCATGGTCACTGACAATAGGTCAATATGGTCAAGGCAGTCCATGATGCCAGCTTTTCTGGTATTCACTGTGTGGCACACAATTTACATCTGATTGTGAGGGATGCCTTGGAGGGGGACAGGGCTGCCAGTGATGGGACCAGCAACACCAGCAGGCTTGTTTCCAGATGCAGGAAGATGGCAGGCTACTTCCACCAGAGCATCAAGGAGGGCAAGATGCTGCGGGACAAACAAGCAGAGCTAAATGTCCCGCAGCACAGAATCACCCAGCATGTGGAGACTCGGTGGGACTCCACATACCTGATGCTCATGAGGCTGGTGGAGCAACAGAAGGCCATCCATGAGTGGGGCTTGCTCGGGGAGATTGGGATCAGTGGACCCCTGACCAAAGCTGAGTAGGATGCCATCTCCCAGATCTTGCTGGTTCTCAAGTCCTTCCTTGAGGCCACTGACACCCTCAGTGCTGCTGAAGCCTTCCTCAGGCAGGTGGTCCCCATAGTGAAGGAGCTCTGCAGCTAAATGGAGAGCTTCCTGGGGACCAATGTTCCTGGCTGGGGCAGGCCACTTTCACCAGATGTGCAGGCACTGGTGAGGCGGCTGAAGGAGGGCCTTAGGAAAAAGCTTGAACCTTTGGGGTCCTACACAGTGCATATGCTGGCCACCGTCTGTGACCCAAGGGTGAAGGCCAGCATATGTGGCAGTGAGACACTGAGTCACTGGAGGGAGGTACTTATTAAGAAAGTGATGGAGGCAGAACAGTGGAGGCGGGGGACGTGGAACAGGCGGATCCACTGCCTGAACCCAGCCTGCCATCCACGAGCCAGTCTTCCCCTCCACCACAGGTGCTGCCAAGATGGGCTAAGGCCATGGCAAACATTAGGGGGTCCAGACCCACCAGACCCTAGGATCAGGCAGACGTAGTGTCTGCCTATCTTGCCGAGCCTGTGGAGCCCCTTGGTCTACTGGGCAACCCACAGCCCGATGTGGCCGGATCTGGCCACAGTTGCCCGGGAATACCTGTCCTGTCCACCTACCAGTGTGCCAAGTGAGAGGGTGTTCAGCATGGCTGCAGGTGTTGTGACACCCCACCGCACCTGCTTGGATCCTGGTTTGGGGGAGCAGCTGGTGTTCCTCAAGGTGAACCTCCTGCTGCTGGGGGTCCCCAAGCGCCAGGGGCAGACAGAGTAAATGCCACCCTCCTCACTCCATCAGTATCATGAGTTTTGTCTGTCAGCAGCCTAAGGTGCAGTTTCCCCCAAACCCCTGCCCCTATCACCATGAATGTTGGCAGGCTTTGTGGGCTCCTCAGGGGCTAGCAAGCCTGCAGTTTTGAGCTCCCTGTGGCTTAACACACAGAAGTCACAGGAGGTTTCCTCTCAAGAATTTGGGGTGCTGTTTCTCTGAACCCCATGAACCTATCTTGCTGAAGGTTGGCAGGCTTTGTGGGATCCTCAGGAGCTGCAAGTTTGAGCTCCCTGTGGCTTTGCACATAGAAGTTACAGGCAGTTTGCTCTCAAGAATTTGGGGTGTAGTTTCTCTGCACCCCCTGAATCTATCTTGTTGAAACTTGGCACACTTTGTGGACTCCTCAGGTGCTACCATTTCTGCAAGTTTCATCAAGATTAGGCAAGAAATGCCAAAGTTATAGCCTGCTTCAACCTTCCCCATTATAACCTATGGGGAAGTCGAAGCAGCTTGAATATTCGACTGAGCCGCTTCGACTCAGAGTGGATGGAAAATCAAAGCGGGACCCGGTTTAATATTCAACATGGCTGTCAAATTGAATATTACCTGCTCTGCACAGCCCTAGTGCCATTCAACACTGTTTTCTTGTTATCTTAGTTTATAGTCTTCACTAATAATGTTTCTTTATTTTTACAACATGTTTTATATTTAATGGAGTTGGGGGGTAGCACTTGGGAGCTGATCTGCAAGTTTGGACAATGTTACTGTGCATTCAACAACTGAGCCACTGAACAGAAGCAACAGATCCAGGTCAATGATCTGCTACTGATGATAGAGAAGATGATGCAGAAGAACAGTGGGATGTGCTTCATGAATGAACAGTATAAACATGCTGAGGAAAAGCTTCAGGAAGAAACCAAGCATTATCAATGAGAAATGAGGTTCAAACAGACTCAGCTGGCTCAGCAAAAGAAATGCCAATGCTAAAGGGAAAACTCCAGGGAAAAGAAGGAGAAATCAAAACACTGCTTCATAAAAATGAAACTTTGCAAAAGCAGAGAGACCTGGAATAAAAGCATCAGCAGGTGGCAGAAGAAATCAAGGGAAATTATGAGAAGAAAGAAGAAGAGGCCAGGGAAGAAGCAGAGTAGGGACCAATATTAGAAGTGATCCAGAAAGCATTTGTGTTTCTAATGCAAGTAATCAAGGGGATTTATACATGACACAGTTTCCCATTTACAACACTACAACTGCATTTGTGTTTGCATGAATGGGATATCCCACCACTTTAAAAGTAAGTTTTGCACTTTAAACTAAACCTGGTCATAGTTTCATAGTTAGTAGTGTGGAAGAAATCAAACTTCGCTTTGTGGTTGAATCACAACTGACAGAGCCAGCTTTTCTTTATTTAGGGCTATACAGTGATCACAGGGAGGATTTCATACAGCACGGGGAATTACCCACTTGTCTGTTTCAAAGGAATCTTCCTCTTCGCTAAGGTTTCAAGCATTTTCATACTTAAGACAGATGAAGAGGAAAAAAAATATGACCTTGGAGAAACTAAAACAAGTTTACTTAATTGGACATCTGTGCACAGGGTAATAAGACATGAAGGATTTCTTATCTCAAAATATGTAACTGAAATAATCAGTATCAGCACTTCTGGCCTCTGTCTGTTTTTCTAGTCAAGTAGGCCAGAAGCCCAACTAAATTTACTTCTACAGTAGGGTCGGAAGGGACCTAAACAGATCATCAAGTCCGACACCATGCCATGGGCAAGAAAGAATGCTGGGGTCAAATGACCTCGGCTAGGTGTCGATCTAGCCTCCTTTTGAAGACCCCCAGGGTAGGAGTGAGCACCACTTCTTTTGGAAGTTGGTTCCAGCTCCTAGCTGCCCTGACTGTGAAGTAGCGCCTCCTGACACAAATGCTTTCTGGATCACTAAACTACTACAAGACCATTTCAGGCTGGACATAAGGAAAACTATAGGCCAGTTAGTCTTACCTCAATCCTGGGTAAGCTTTTTGAGGGAATTATTCTGGCACATGTCCATGAGGGGCCAACGGGGGAGATTATGCTTAGAGGCAACCAACACGGGTTCATTAGTGGCAGGTCCTGTCAGACCAACCTGGTGGCCTTCTACAACCAGGTCACCAATTCCTTAGTTGCAGGGGTAGCAGTGGTCATAGTCTTTCTGGACTTTCAGAAGGCCTTTGACACTGTTTCTCACCCCATTCTCATTAAAGAACTGGGGGACCATGGTGTCAACACCTACACAGTCAAAAAAATGGGTTGCCAACTGTCTGGAGGCTCACACCCAAAGAGTGGTAGTGGATGGGTCAACCTGAAAGGACGTGGGCAGTAGGGTTCTGCAGGGCTCAATCCTCAGGCCTGCACTGTTCAACTTCTTCATCAGTGACTTGGACGAGGGGGTAAAAAGCCCCCTGTTCATATTTGCTGATGACACTAAGATGTGGGGGGATGTGGGAACATTAGAAGGAAGGAATAGGCTACAATTAGACCTCGGCACACATCCATGAGGGGCCAGCAGGGGATTTCATGCTTAGGGGCAACCAACATGGGTTCATTAGAGGCAGGTCCTGTCAGACCAACCTGATCCCTTCTACGACCAGATCACCAAATTCTTAGATGCAGGGGTAGCAGTGGACATAGTTTTCCTGGACTTCCAGAAGGCTTTCGACACTGTCTCTCACCCTGTTCTCATTAAGAAACTGGGGGACTGTGGTGTCGACACCTACACAGTTAAATGGGTCTCCAACTGGCTGGAGGGCTGCACCAAGAGAGTGGTAGTGGATGGGTAATTTTTGACCTGGAGGGATGTGGGCAATGGGGTTCCACAAGGCTTGGCCATCTTCATCAGTGATTTGGACTAGGGGGTAAAGAGCACCCTATTCAAATTTTCTGATGACACTAAGATGTGAGGGGATGTGGGGACATTAGAAGGGAGGAATAGGCTGCAATCCTAGACAGGATACAGGGGTGGGCAGATGACAATAGGACGGGATTCAAGACCGACAAGTGCAAGGTGCTGCACCTGGGGAGGAAGAACCAGCAGCATACCTACAGGCTGGGGAACTCCCTTCTCATTAGTACAGAGGCAGAAAAGGATCTTGGAGTCATCATTGATACCAAGATGAACATGGGCAGGCAGTTTGGGGATGCAGTCAGGAAGGCCAACTGTACCTTGTCATGCATCCACTGATGCATCTCAAGCAGGTCCAAGGAGGTGATCCTCCCCCTCTATGCAGCACTGGTCAGGCCGCAGCTGGAGTACTGCATCCAGTTCTGGACGCTGCACTTCAAGAGGGATGTGGACAACATGGAGAGGGTCCAGAGGAGGGCCACACGCATGATTGGGGGCAGCAGGGCAGGCCCTATGAGGAGAGGCAACAGGACCTGAACCTGTTCATCCTCCACAAGAGAAGGCTGAGGGGGGATCTAGTGGCGTGTTACAAACTAGTCAGAGGGGACCATCAGGCATTGGGGGAGTCCCTGTTTCCCTGAGCACCACCAGGATTGATTAAAATAACGGTCACAAGCTGGCAGAGGGTAAATTCAGATTAGATATCAGGAGGTGCTACTTCACTGTCAGGGCAGCTAGGATCTGGAATTAACTTCCAAGCAAAGTGGTGCTAGCTCCTACCCTGGGGGTCTTTAAGACAAGGCTTGACAATCACCTTGCTGGGGTCGTTTGACCCCAGTACTCTTTCCTGCCATGGCAGTGGGTCAGACTTGATGATCTGCTCAGGTCCCTTCCAACCCTACTAACTATGAAACTATGTTAACAGCAAGGCATAGCAGGTAAGCTTTAGGGCAAACTGCTCTAGAGCAGGTGAGCTTGCTGAGTATTTTTGGCCCTCAATGGCCAGCCTGATACAAGCAGCTTTCTGGGCAAGGGAAGGGGATTATTTTTTGCAGGCTGCTAGCCACAGGGTGGGAAGGGGGAGGGGGCATGACAGATACCCAGCACAGGTCCACAACCCTACACAGCTTAGCTTTCCATGATGGACCATGTCCTGGAAAGGGTTAAGAAAACCACTCCTTGGCATAGGTGGAAGGGATGGGAAGTGGTTGCTATGATCCTGCAGGAGTCTGTTGCTTTTTGGTGGGGGCTGGGGCAGTTGGTGTGAGGAAAATAATCAAGACCGGAATGGAGACAGTTCAAAGCTAAAATGATAACTACTAAATGCATAGACATGGAAATAGAAATGGAGATAAATAGAAATAGAATTGACAGAATATTTTTTTTGCTGAGTAGGGAATGTGTATGAGCCTTCCTGCAGCTTGGTGGGGTGGCCGTTTGCTAAAACTCCAAGAGCACCCACCCATGGCTCTGACTGTACTGAGAGGTAGTACAAACATTGTACACCGTGGCCAGATAATTTAATGGGTGCCAAACTTTCACTCTGTGTAGGAAAAGATAGCAAATCCACCCCTCCACCCTACAACTGCAGGTGGATTAATGCTCAGGCCAGATACCATCCAAGGCTCGTTGCTAGCTCTCGACTGTGAGGCAGGGCATGGGTAGAGGAAGCATGACTCTTGGGGGCAAGGTCTGGGTCCAGGGCACAAATGAATCTTAAGGCAGAACATTACGGCTTCCAAAGTTCCATGGGCTATCATCGATTGGCACAGAACCAACAGAACAAGACATGGAACATCCATCCCGGGGAAAGTTATGTCCCCAAAAGAAAAGTTCCATGGGTAGCAGAGGTTTTCTTGTAAAACATTCTTGTCCATCAGGGCCAACGGAGGGACATACACCTGCCTTAATGTCCCCATCCAAGAGGCGGGTGCCAATGGTGGTGGTTGTTCTACCCCCACCACCAGTCATGTGGGTCCTGCTTTCCCCATCACCCCATCACCCCTTAATAGCATCCATCCTAGCACCCACGTGTGCAGAAGGAGGTGCAGCAGGTGCCACAGTTGGCAAGTTTGCACTGAGGGGGTGTACCATGGCACATGTTGCCGTGTTCGTGGTAACTTGCACCACTCTTGTAATTATAATTGCTTTCCAAAAATCCATTCATGGTGGACATATGGTCCCAGTCCCCTCCCTTGGGATATGCTGCTGCTAGGCTAAATAAATAGGTACTGAAAACTTTCATGGGAGATTTTATATTTGTAGCGGGGAGGCCAAGAAGGTGGTTTTGGGAGCTTGGGGCCAAATCCATCTGCTTTCTCCCACTGCAGAACAATAAGACATAGAATATGATGTGATGCTGCCATTGTGTACTGGGTTTTTGTGTGGGGGGGGTTGTTTGTTTCTGTTAATGTATATTTCTTGGGGTTTTTTATTTGTTTGTTTTTTCTTGAAAAATACTATTTTTCAGTTTTGTTTTTGTAAATAAAATGTTATATTTTAATTTATACAGTTGCTTCCAGATGTGGTGTGTTTTTTCATTACAGGTGACTGTAGCTCAACTGGGTAGATGGGATTCCCACAGTTACCTGAAGGATGAATACATGGCCACCACTGGGGACTGCAGCAGAGCATGGGGGAGGGGAGGAAGTAGATGCCTGGGTGGGGGAAGGGGGTTGTTTTTTGCAGGCTGCCAGCCATGGGCCAGGAGCCAGAGCACCTGGGGGGAGGGGATACCCATGCACAACTCTGCCCAACACCTGGCATAGGTCCACAACCCTGGCTAGCCTAGCTCCCTTGTATGGACCATATCCTGTGAAGGGTTAATGAAACTGCTTCTTGGCACAGGTGGGAGGCAGGGGGTGGGGAGAGGTGTTGGTATGACCTTGCAGGAGTCTGCAGATTTTGGTGGGGGGTTTGATAAGAGAACAATTATCCCAACTTGGATACAGACAGTTTAAAAAAGTAAAGTGACATTGAAAGAGAAACATAAATGCATACATAGAAATGAAATAGACATACAATGGAATACAACTGATTAATAGAAAATAGAATAGAGAGTAGTGATAGAAGAGATAATATTGAATATGGAATAAAGATAGAGTAGTGTTAGACCCCGACTCCATGTGCCGCCCAATGACTAGAGAGATGACTATTTAATTGCCCATGGAACCTGTTACTCATTAGCCAGAGCAAGCAGGGAGCAAACACCAGCACACATTGCTCACAACACCTTTATTCAGAATGGAGATAGCTTTGGACTAGCCCCCAAAAGCCAACAAACCGGGGAGACACCCTGAACATTAGTTCTTTCCACATTTTATACACTTTGGTTCATACTCATTAACAATTACTTCACTTTCATCCCTCCCTTTGTTCCACCCATTTTTCCACCCATCTCAAGCTCCACCTCTGTTTACTGTTTACTTAATTATCATGGGATTGCCTATGCATTTCATTCATTTACATGTCTCTCTGCTAAGAGCCCATGTGTAAGACTTTGACCTCCACTTCTTTTGGTCACTTGCTGGCTCTTTCTCGCTCTTTGCTGATTTCAGCACCATCTCTAAGGTCTTGCTTCTGCTTTATCTCCTGATGATAGCTGGTGGGCTGCATCTTCTTCTTCTTACACAATGGACTCTAACACTACGACTTTGTTAAAAAACTGCTTGCCTAAACATTTGCAAGGTTATTTTTAATACATTGTTCTGCCTTGTGACCAGTAGCTCTGCAGAGACACAGAAATCCCCCTTTAATTAGCTACAAATCCAGTGCTCCCCAAAATCCAAATTATTGTCACTCTAACAGGTAAAATAAAGTATTGAGAGCTTGTTTCTGTTGCTTCTGTATTTTAAATTTATTCATTCATACATGTGTACAAGTATATGTCATTACTGAGTTACCTATTTAGCTATTTTTAAAGCAAGTATGCACCATACTGCTCCCTGCAATGCAGCTCCACAACATGCCATGGTATTAGGTCTGGAAGCAAACTTAGGAGGCAGTTATAGCTAGCTATACTCATCCCAAAATTGCACTGAACTGTGTGTACAGCTGTGCGCATCTGGGCATGTATTCATGGCATCACAGCATAGCTGCCGAATGGACCTCCATGGAATCTGGGCCAACAAGTGACTTGAAGCTGGGAAATGTAGTCCTTAAACAGAAAAAAGAAAATGGAGGACAGACAAGGGACTTTTATAATATATTATAATGGAATAATATTTTTATATATTGCCTTTTAGAACATTTTATAATGTTTTATAATAATCATAATGATTTGATCCTTTTTAATAATCTTTTCAATGTTATGTTTTCATAATGTCTTATACTATTTATGTTTTATAATTTGTTTAATTATATTTCTTATTTCTATTTCTATTTTATTTATTAATCTATATTATTATTTATTTATACTATGGGTGTCCCTGCCCCAGCCTCATTCCCTCCCTCACCGCAGAAGCCTCAATCTTAGCCCCCACAACATCATTTCCCTCCCCCATCCCTCCCCCCACAACAGACTTACCAGCTGGACGCTGCTGGGCTGCTCCCCTGGTCACCTGCATGTTGAGCTGCAGATGTGCTCATGAACAGGTCATTTATTGGTAATGTTATCAGCCACATCAGCCAACAAAGGCCAATTGACAATAGTGTCAATTTTCCTAATATTGGTACCAATCCAATATAGGACTTATGTATCACTCCACCTCTAATTTGTACCTAAATTTATATACTTATCTTTATTTATTTATTTATTCAAACTCAGTTAGGCTCTGGAGTGGTGAGAGATGCGCGGGAGAAAGCCCGCTGCGCCCCCGCTCCCCTGAAGCCCCCCAGACAGCACTTAAGCAGCTGCAGAGCCCCCTGCTGACCCCCAGCACAGCCGGAGGTAAGCGGGCTCATGGTGGGAAGGGATTAACTCCTCGCTCCCTGGGACGAGGCTGCTGCCTGGTGCCGGGCCATGTCAAGCCCTGGCCCAGGACCCTACTTCGCTCAGCCCCCGAGGGAGCCACGCGACCGGAGCCGTGCGAACAGGCTGCGCAAACAGGCACTCAAGTTAGCGCGGAGTTCATGCAGGAGAGGGTGGGGGAGGGCACGAGACCCTGCCTGCGACCCCACCAGAGTAGTCAGCCCCAGCCGTAGCCAGCCCCAGCCGTAGCCAGTCTACCAGAGGCATGACACGGATGGGCACGCGTCGAACCCCGAGGGACCCCTCGGGCTCTGCAGCCCTCACATCAGGCACCGCAGAGACGGCCACCCAGACGGAGCCCATGGTTCTGGGCTCCACGCAGACGGAGCCCCTGGCTCTCGGCTTTGGGGGCTGCCTGTCCCTTTTTCAGGCTCTGGGGCCCAGGAGCATGGCCACCTCCCCTTGCGGGGTCTGCTCCCTACTGGGGTCTCTGGCATGCCAGCTGGAGGAGCTCCAGGCCACAGTCCAGAGACTGTGTGCCATCACGGACTGCAAGCAGGAGATAGACTCCTACTGCCAGGCCCTTCTCCCCCGGGAGCCAGAGGGTAGAGCACCGTCTCCCTCCAGGACTAAGGAGGACTCTGGGACCTCCCGCTCTGCCCAGTCAGGGGCATGAACCAAGGTGGTCAAGGGCCCGAAGGCCCGCCACACCCAGGCCCTTCCCTCACCGGAGCTTAGCAACAGGTTCGCACCTCTTGCAGCCCCAGCAGAACCTGCTCAGTTGCCAGCTCCTGCAGGCAACCCAGGCTCGACCACAGCTACTGCCCCTGCTCTCCCCAAGACAAAACAAAAAGTGTTTGTTGTGGGAGACTCCATCCTGCAGGGGACTCAGGGGGCAATCTGCCGCCCCGACCCCTTAGCTTGGGAAGTCTGCTGCTTCCCGGGGGCCCACATCCGAGACATTGCGGAGAGGATCCCACAGCTCCTCTGGCCCACAGACCACTACCCCATGCTCCTTATTCATGTGGGCACCAATGACACAGCTCGGAGCATCCCCAGCCAGGTCATGAGGTGCTACAGGGAGTTGGGAGTGGGGCTTAGGGGTCTGGGAGCTCAGGTGCTGTTTTCATCGATCATCCCAGTCTTGGGCTATGGGCTGAGGAGGGAGAGGAGGATCCACATAGTGAACCAAAGACTGCGGAGCTGGTGTCATTGGGAAGGCTTTGGCTTCCATGACCACAGCCCGCTCTTCGGTGAGAGAGGCAGTGAGCTGCTGGGAAGAGATGGCCTCCACCTCTCTCCCCTGGGGAGGAGGCTCTCCTCAGCCAGGCTGGCTGACCTGCTCCACCGGGCTTTAAACTAAGCCCGCTGGGGATGTAGGGACTACTGCCACTGCTGGCCCGCTGAGCAACCCTTGAAAAGCCAGCAGACCAAGGCACTTAAGGGAGCCCACCCCTGCCTCAGCCCTGGCACAATCTGTGGGCAAGACAAGAGCCCCCAAGGGCACACTTGCCTGCCTGTACACTAATGCCAGGAGCCTGGGCAACAAGAAGGAGGAGCTCGTCCTCCTGCTCAGTGCAAAGAATTATGACATCATTTGGATAACGGAGACCTGACGGGACTCCACCCATGACTGGACCACGGGTATAGAGGGCTATACCCTGTACAGGAGGGATCGTGTAGACAAAAGGGGCGGGGGTGTAGCTCTCTATTTGAAGGAAAGCTACATGTCCCTGCAAGCTGATGTTGGCGACCAGCATGGACAGCTAGAGACCCTCTGGGTAAAAATTTGTGGGGAATACGGCACAGGGGACACAACGGTGGGAGTCTACTACAGACCTCCCACTCAAAGTCCTGAGCTTGACCAGGAGTTTTCCCGGGAACTGACTGAGGCCGCTTCCTCCAGGACCTTGGTTGTCACGGGTGACTTCAATTACCCAGACATCTTGTGGGAAGATCACTCAGCAAAATCTGAGCGGTCGCAAAACTTTGTCTCGTGTGTGGATGACCTCTACCTGACTCAAGAAGTCTATGGGCCAATGAGAGGCAAAGCGCTGCTTAACCTGGTACTGGCTACGGGCTACCTAATCGGTGACCTAGTGATCGATGGGAAGCTGGGTGACAGGGACCATGAGCTGATCACCTTCACCATCCGCCGTAAAGCTGGCAAGTCAGTCAGCAACACAGAAGTATTTGACTTCAGAAAAGCCGACTTTAACAAGCTCAAGAGGCTTGTCGGTCAGGCCCTCAGGGACCATGACCCCAGGGAGATGGGAGTTCAAGAAGAGTGGTTGCTTCTCAAGGAAGCGATCCTCAGTGCACAAGCTAAATCTATTCCAACACGGAGGAAAGGCAGCAAGAAGGCACAGCAGCCCCTCTGGCTCTCCAGGGACCTAGTGGACCTCCTGCGGCTAAAAAGGAAAGCCTACAAAGGATGGACGACGGGATTCACCTCCAAGAAGGATTATTCTGCGCTGGTCCGGTCCTGCAGGGACCAAATCAGGAAAGCCAAGGCTGCAACTGAACTCCAACTAACTTCAGGCATCAAGGACAACAAAAAGTCCTTTTTCAGATATGTGGAGAGCCGGAGGAAAAGCAAGGGCAATGTTGGACCCCTGCTAAACCAGATGGGGCAACTGACAACTGACGCCCAGGAAAAAGCCAACCTATTAAATAGGTACTTTGCATCAGTCTTTCATCAGTCACATGGGATGCCCATGCCTGCTATGGGATAGGGAGATCCAGGTGATGGGGGTCCCCTACCCTCCATACTTGCTGACCTCGTGAAGGAACACCTTGAGAAGCTGGATACCTTCAAGCCAGCCGGCCCTGACAATCTGTACCCCAGGGTACTCAAGGAGCTGGCGAGCGTCATAGCCCAGCCCCTGGCACGGATCTTTGAAAACTCCTGGCGCGCTGGTGTAGTGCCCGAAGACTGGAAGAAGGCCAATGTGGTGCCGATCTTCAAGAAAGGGAGGAGAGTGGATCCGGCTAACTACAGGCCCATTAGCCTGACTTCTATCCTGGGGAAGATCTTAGAAAAGTTTATTAAGGAGGCCATCCTTGAGGGACTGGCCCAGGCTAACATCCTAAGGGACAGCCAGCACGGGTTTGTTGCGGGTAGGTCTTGTTTGACCAATCTTATTTCCATCTACGACCAGGTGACCTATCACCTGGATGAGGGAGAAGAGATTGATGTCATATATCTTGACTTCAAAAAAGCTTTTGATCTGGTATCCCATGATCACCTCTTGGCCAAACTGCCCAGTTGTGGCCTTGGCTCCACCATGATCCGCTGGCTGGGAAATTGGCTCTGTGGTCAGGACCAGAGGGTTGGAATTGATGGCAGTCACTCATCATGGTGCCCTGTGACCAGTGGGGTCCCTCAAGGCTCTGTCCTGGGACCCATACTGTTCAACATCTTCATTAATGATGTGGACATTGGAGTCAGGAGTGGACTGGCCAAGTTCGCCGATGACACCAAACTTTGGGGCAAAGCATCCACACCAGAAGACAAGCGGGTGATCCAGGCTGACCTGGACAAGCTCAGCAAATGGGCAGACGAGAATCTGATGGTGTTTAACACCAAAAAATGCAAGGTTCTCCACCTTGGGAGGAAAAACCTGCAGCACCCTTATAGGCTCGGCAGTGCTACGTTGGTTAGCACTACAGAAGAAAGAGACTTGGGGGTCATCATTGACCACAAGATGAACATGAGCCTGCAATGCGATGCTGCGGCTAGTAAAGCAACCATAACTCTGGCTTGCATCCATAGATGCTTCTCGAGCAAATCCCGGGACGTCATTCTCCCCTTGTACTCGGCCGCGGTGAGGCTGCAGCTGGAATACTGTGTCCAGTTTTGGGCTCCACAATTCAAAAAGCATGTGGAGAAGCTTGAGAGAGTCCAGAGGAGAGCCACGCGCATGATCAGAGGTCAGGAAACAGATCTTATGATGACAGGCTGAGAGCCACGGGACACTTTAGCCTGGAAAAGCGCAGGCTCGGGGTGATCTGATGGCCACCTATAAGTTTATCAGGGGTGACCACCAGGATCTGGGGGAACGTTTGTTCACCAGAGCGCTCCAGGGGATGACGAGGTCGAACGGTCACAAACTCCTGCAAGACCGTTTCAGGCTGGACATAAGGAAGAATTTCTTTCCTGTCCGAGCCCCCAAGGTCTGGAACAGTCTGCCCCCGGGGGTGGTTCAAGCACCTACATTGAACACCTTCAAGAGTAAATTGGATGCTTATCTTGCTGGGATCCTATGACCCCAGCTGACTTCCTGCCCTTTGGGCAGGGGGCAGGACTCGATCTCCCGAGGTCCCTTCCAGCCCTGATGTCTATGAAATCTATGAAATTTATTCATTGTATTATTAATCTATGTCTATAGTGATTTATTTATATATTCTTATATAAATAGTTATTTCTATTTCTAGTTTATTTATTTATTTAAATTACTTTTTCATAATTGTTGTTTATTTACCTATTTAATTAATTTAATATGGTTTTTTTTGGTGGGGGGGTGTATACATATATACATGTAACCCAGGCAGTACTCCAAGAGGTACCCTTTCTCCAACTGAAGGGATCAAAGCAGGTGCACAAGTGCTGTGGGAGGTGTAGGTACTCTCCTCCCCCTACAGAGCAGAGCCAGACCACCAATGGGGACTTAACCCCTTTTAATGAGAGAACGGTACTGGGAACAAAACCAATATAAACAGGGGGTATAGGGGGTACTACAATGCCTTGAGAGGGCAGGATTCAACAAAGGTCAGACACTTACAATCATAGACATATTCATCCAGTTGACAAAAGACAGGGTTAACAAAATATAAAACACAAACAGTCAAGCAAACAACAAATACTGGTTGGTGAAATATAAAAGGCGTAAAATACAAAATGTCAAATAACAAGAAATATAGGCCCTGTGGCAGGAAGCCACCTTTGTTTCTCCCCAAAATCTCTGCTCGGTGACAATGTGATTAGGATGGGTCCAGCAGAGGAGACCCATCTTTACCCTGTCTCTTTAGATAACCGGAGCTGGCTGCAGTCCTGAGGGAGGGGGAAACCTGCTCCCTCTGCCTACGGGACTGGTATCACCTACCTGGGTGAGGGGCTTCTACCTGGTGTAGGAGACCTATTGAGGGGTGGGTCTAAATTATGCCTAAGAGGCCCCTTAGAGGTCTAAATTATGCCTAAGAGGTGGACTAAGGGAGACTTGCCTTTTTGGCTCCCGCCTTGGGGAAGTGCCCCAAGTGCCTGTATTGGGTTGAGTACCCATGGGACTGTTAGGCCTCTGTTTCCCCGAGGACACAGAGCTTAAGAGGCACACTTGCACTGCCAAATACAAAAACAGGCCCTTATCCCAAAATTCATCTGGCCGTCCATGACAGCACAGCACAGCTTCTTACCTCTACTCCCTGGAGAGACTCAAGAGGGTGGGGGAGGGTGGCATGCAGTTTGGTCATAAGTCTTTCTTGAATTTGCTGAGCTCTCCAAATTTCCCTCCAGCCTATGCCCCATATTCATAGGTGCTTGGTTCTAATATTGTAGTAAATAACCTCAGATTGGTTTTATATAAAAGTCTTTGTTTCACGAAACCTGTTGGAACTGGACTGAACCAGTTTTTTCTTGTGGGTGTAAAAGGAATTGGATTTATGTTTCTGTGCAAGTTACACTTCGGGAGGAAGAATTTTTTGTCTCCTTCCTTTACCATTACGGGATACTGCTTGCCACCAGGCTGTTTTCTCTTCCCTGAAATGTACGGTCTTCCATTAAAAGGCTGCTTTGTTTTTATAACTTATCTTAACAGAAACATATCTAATATAGCAAAACAGCATCTAAAATATATGCTTACATCAGTTACTATATGATAAAACTACAATATAGAATATTTAGATTATTTCATGCATAGTCTTCCCTTATAATGTCTCCTTTCCAGACTTGCTGTCTGTTTAATTTCCTTTCATTCCTGCTTTACTTGGACATGATGACGGCTCCCTTTACTTTGCTGACCAAGCTGGTTGTAAAGGTTTCTTCTGTGGTCACATTAAAGAGATTTGGGGCCCTCTGCTTAGCCATGCTTCTGCAGCTTGGGCCAAGCCCCTTGAGAATGGCCAAGGCTGACAACAGCCCTCCCACTTCTGAGCTCTCCACTGGCTTTTGTGGCCTCTGAAACAAGCAAAAGCAGCAGGAGCTCCTCTGCTCTACAGGGCAGGGGCCCCTGGGAGCCCAACCCACAACGGCGAGCTGCCTGCAGCACGGACACCCTGTTATACTCACTCCTGCTCCTGGAATGGCCCTAGGCAGGAGCTCACTCCCTCCACAGACCTGTAAAGGAAAGCAAATCTGAACCTGAGCTGATGAGGCAAAGACTCTTTCATAATAAAGCATGCTGGGGTTCAGTTGTGTCCTGAAGTTCACCTCAAGGCTAAGTAATATGGTCCCAGTCAATCAAAACCCACGGGTGCTGCTCTTGGGAATGGATGAGCAGGAACATTTATATCAATAGCTTAATTCACCAGCAGTGTTGCATAAGGCTGGAGAATTCTTTGGAAAAAAACCAATTTGGCTATAACGATAGGTGAGTGGGTTTTGCCTGTGAAAATTACAGTCAACTGACAATATTTTTAAGGCCTTCATTACTGAATGACCAGGTCCTACCTATGATAAGTGGCTTCTGAACAGAAGGGAAGTCTATGTTTTTTCTCACTGTTATCTGTAACAAACACCAGGCACCAACCCAATCTAACTGTAAACCTGAGCTCAAAAGAGGTCAGCCTTGTAGCTCGAAACTTCAGTGGAATCTAATGCACCACGTTTATGAAAAACAATTCATGACTGCCCCATTTTTTCACACTATGCAGAAATCGGCCACAGGCTGTGTGGGGGACAACTAAGAAACTGATACACAGATCAACTCCTAGGCAGAAATACCAGAGCCTGTTAAAAAGTGTTTCAAGGAACCAAATCTCACTTATGATGACTGAACCAAGGTAAGACCATTTAAGAAACAGAAATTAAGGTGATTTAATCATTATTATTTGAACCAGTTTTTGATTCGTGAGAAAGTCGATTCAAATGTCTGTAAAATATACGCTATTATAGAAGCATCTTTGTCAGCTTCTTCCCGGAGGTTATTTAGAAGTTTCTGATAGCGGTCACTAATTTCCTGTAGCTCTTTCTCCATTTCTTGTTGAATGGCTTCCTTCTTCTCTCGGGCTGCTTGTTCTAGGGACGATAAAGTGTTTTGATCAACTGAGCCACATTTTTTTAACTCCTCTATTGGGGTTCCCCTTAATTCCTCATCCACCTCCTTATGTTTCTCATCCAGCTGAGATTTCTTTTCCTCTCTTTCCCTTTCCATCTCCTCAGTGTAGGTTCTCCTGAGCTCCTCCATTTTCAGTTGAAGCTTTCTTTGAGCACACTCATACATGTCATTGGTGTAGTGGTCACCTCCATTCTTCTCCACCATCGCATCGATCATCCTCAACAGCTCACAGACCTGCTTCCGCTGCTCCTGTCCTGTTGCTTTGTTGCTGAAAGCCAAGCAGCGCCTTCCACATTTATCCAGCAGCTGCTGGAGATCTTTGTCATGTACTTCTTTCAAAAAGTTCTCTAAGGTCCGCCCCTGTAAATCCTCCTTTCTGGTGAACAAGAAGATCATGTATCGAACAGCCTCTTCCCCAAATATATCTTGTATTCGGGCAACTGTCTCCTTCTCCTCCTGAGTGAAACGCCCCAGCTGCATAACCTGAATGATGGCATGGGGACCTGGGGAGGAGACAACCACACAGCGCCCTATTTCTTTTGCACTTTCATTTAAAGAAACTTTTGTGTCAAATAAACCAGGAGTATCAACCACCACCAGGTTTCTGCCATCCCGCCTGTTCATCTTCTTAGTACATTTTGTTGTCACTGACTCGGCTGCAATTTTAGACTCAAAACACTTTCCCCCCAGGATGCTGTTTCCTGTTGCACTTTTCCCAGCACCAGTTCTACCAACAAGAACAATCTTCAACTCGGATTTCCTGGAGCCTGTGGCAAGAAAAGGTCACAGGGTCACTGTAAAGGCAATAAAATAAGAGCAGCTGCTTCTGGGGTTTCTGCTCCTGTTTCTCGAGATGCTGTGAGGGCTCAGCTCTCTCGCCTGGAAATGCTGGGCATCTGGGGGCTGGGCAGCACAGGGAGGGGTGAGCATGGTCAGCCAGTTGTCCCTGGAGGCCTTGGTTCATCTCCCAGAGAGCTCCCCTGCGCAGAGCAGGGGCAGCTGGGCTGAGCCAGGCCAGAGCTGGGATAAGGGGCTATGTAGTGGGGGAAGGTGCATTTAGGTGGCTCTGTACTGCCGGCGGGGCTGCCCCTGCAGTGCTGCATCTCGTTAATTCTGCGCTCGGCCTCTCCCAGGGCCGAGCAAAGCCCAACGGGGCGCCGCCACGGGAGGCTGGAACAGCAAGGAGAGCCCCTGGCAAGGTGCAGAACAAGCTTCTTCTTGGCCACGGAGAAGCCAAACCTGGCTGGATATTCGGAGCAGTCGAGCACCTGCCCAAAGTACCCCAGGCACCCTCCCTGACTGCCACTCCCACCCCTTCCCCTGCCTGATCAGCTGCTCTGCTTTAAGAGACCAGTCCTGCACAGTGTCTCATCAGCTGCTCTGATTTTTCTCTGGCCTAATCTTCCCCTGTGCTGCTGTCTCCTCCCAGGCCTTTTGTGTGCCCCACATACTGGCTGCCCATGCCTTGCTGGCATCAGTGCCTGCCCTGGAGCATGGATTAGCAGTCATTAATAAGGAAACATGCCATTGTTCCTTTACCTTTGCCATCTTCTTCCTGTCTCTTCGGATTCATCTCAGGCTGAAACATTAAGTCCAGACAATGGGATTATTGCAGAGTGATGATGACCAAGGTGCAACAATCATGCATGGTAGTGCACAGACCTGGGCTCAGCACTGTCCACATTTCATGCCTTCCCCTCACACCCTGCCCACCAGCCTGGGCTCAGACAAGCTCAGGGCCTTGGAGCTGTGTACTCCCTTTCAGGTATAGACTCCATCTGCTCCTAAATACCCAGGATGGCAGTACATTGCTTTGTTTGGTTATCTAGACATCCTGGGGCCATAACATGCAGTCTGAATGACCAAGCATTTGGTGCCTTTATACTGCTGTTATGCTATGAAGGTGCCCACCCAGCCCCTGAGCCTCCCCACTCCCTGTCTTCCTCCCACTCCTCCCTAAAGCCTCCAGTCCAGGCCCTTCCATCCCAGTCACTCCTGCAGTTCCCTCCCAGCTCCCCACTCCTGCCTGGCACAGTGCACCTGTTCCTGCTCCATGTCCATCCTTCCCCTGTTTCCACCAAGACCCACCATGCAGCCCCTGTAGTCCCTAAAACAGCCTCTGCCCCCACCCCTGGTCCCTTTAGGGATAGCTTGAATGCTCTAAACCTTAGCGGAGCGGATCTCTCTGGGGTCCCCAGCTGCCTCCTATGTAAGATCTTGGCTCTGGAACAAGTCAGCTCTGGTCCAAAGTTCATAGAAACCCTTTTCCCCACACAACACAGCTTTGAAACTGCAGGAGGAAGCAGTGTGGTTTCAGAAGTAAAAGCTCATCTGGGCAACGACTAATTCGTATTCAGCTTTGTGCACAACTACATATATTTGTCTGATCTCTTTAGTGGATTCTCACTGTTCAAGCCAACTACCTTCTCGGCTTCCTACTGTCGAGGAAAACGATTCCCATTTCAGGTCTATTCCCCGTCACCACAGAACTGTGCGTGGGGTGCCTTCCAGCAACACTTTCCTGTAGACCTCCACAGATGCACTTATTGCTCCTACCTTTGCAGTGCAGATGGTCGCCTCTTCACTGAAGGAGCTCACGCTGCCTCCCGTGCACACAGCCAGCACTCGGAGCCTGTAGGGCGTCCCTGGCTTTAGCCCACAGATGTCCCAGCGCTCTGCTTTCCTTGCTGTCCTTCGCTCCAGCCATTTGTTTTTCTCTGCAGGGCTTTCACCTCCAGCTTCCTCCCTATACTCCACCCTGTATTCCCTTATACTGACTCCTTCCCCAATGACTGCTGGTGCCTCCCAGCTCACAGAAATGGAAGACAAATCCATGTCAGCTGCTACAGGCTTTCCGGGGGGGCTGGTTGGGAGCATCCTGGCAGTGTCGCTCACATCACTGCTCGCGCTGAGCCCTGGTTTGCTCACTGCAGCATAGCGGAACTGGTACTCGGTGTTTGCGCACAGCCCTGATACCGGGAATGTCTCTGCTTTTTAGTCACACTCACAGATGTCCAGTCCTCCCGCCCCACTCTCCTGTACTCCACCTGATATCCGGTTATTGCAGCCCGTCCAAGGGCTGCTGGCTTCAGTGTGAGCTGCACACAGTCATGGCTGATTCCAGCAATCAGGGGAGGAAGAGGCTTTGCTGGAGGCTCAAAGTTGGTGCTCACCAGCTCCCCATCCTCATACAGGTAAATGGAAGCTCCTGGGTTGTCCTCGTCTGAGATCGAGGTCACAAGGAACCGAGTCTTCCCACTACATTTATTAACACGTACAAAGTCTGAGAAGAAACGTGCAGAGTCCCGCGCTCTGCGCTGTGCAACGTCGTGCTCAAACCACGGCCTGCAGTTTGATTTCTCACAGGCAGGAGAGGCTGAGGCTGGATCCCAGGTTTTCTTCTCATCTGGGGTGTGAAGCCAGGCATCTAAACCTGATAGGAATGGCTCCTCTCGATGTAAAGAAGTAAAGGTAAAGGAGACAACATACTTGACCATGGGGTCAGATACAAAGTCCCTTAGCTCCTCCTCTGAAGAAATCACCTCCACCCCATCTAGCGAAGCCAGGTACATGTTCACAAGTTTCATCTCTCTCGCTCTTACATCCAGAAACTCCCTGAGGTGCTGAGGACTGAATGGTGATTGCTCGTTGCTCAGTAAAACCTCCTCCAGACACCCCTCCTCTGCTCCACCGCCACGGATGGCGGGGCAGATTGCGGCCAGCTGCTTCTGGAAGGCCTGTCTGTACCGACTGCACAGCGCCTGGCACTGCTGCAGTTTCCCCTGGATTGCAGGGAAGCGCAGGGCCGTGCTGTCCCTCATCAGGTCCCTGCACCGCCTGTCACAGTCGTGCAGCTGCTCCAGGACAGCCTGGGCCGTAGCCGCGAGCCTTGCACTGATCTCACGGACCGCCGCGGCGCCTCGAGCGTCCGCCCTGCTCAGCGGGTACAGCCAGACTCTCAGCGGGACGGCCTTCTCCCCACCGTCCCCCACCAGCTTTGGGAGGGCGGCACACACTCTCGCGGCGTCTCGGTAAGTCACCGGATTGTCCCCAAGAGCACAGTCACCGTAGTAAGTGCAACGGATATGCTGGGCCTCTTCTTCCCCTCTTTCATCCTCTTCCACTTCTCCATCTTGTCCTGCTGAAATCTGAGGGAGCTTGTCTATCAGCCGCTTCATTTTGCCCTGTGCCTCTGGGACGACCTCACCTGAAGCCACGTCCTGATCAAACACAAAGAAAGCCTGGGCCCCGGACAGCACAGCAGTGACCACGTGAGTGGCTCTGCCTTGGTCCAGCACAGCTGGGTAGGGGACCTGCTGGAGCCCTAAATGACTCATAGTCAGTCGCTCCAGCCTGGTGCTCGTTTGGTGTCGCAGAGTGACTCGGGCCTGACGCTGGGACCTTGTGGCGTCATTCAGGTATGCGGCAGATCCTTTCACTTCAGCCAAACCGCACAGGAAGCTGGTCTTCAATGACGGGCCCATACGGAGCACGGAGGCTTTGTCTTCAATGGTGTCAGATGCGAAGACCTGCCATTCTGTCTCACGCTGCTCCCTGATCTCCACGTCCCTGTGAAGGGCCGCGGGGTCCAGTAACGTGACACCTGCAAAAGTCCAAACCCAGTAATGTTAGTGTCTAATCAAGGGAATAAGAAATGTTTCTGCAGGCTCAGCACATGCAGTTTTTCAGCTGGGGTGCCTCATTTTGGCTTGGTAGCTTGTTTTATATCTTCCCTTCAGCTGTCATGCTGTTCTTCAGCATTTCTCCAGCTGTTCTGAATCACTGGAAAGGGTGAGTGAAGCTGCTTTGGAGGCTGCTGTCTTTGAAGTGGGAAGAGTGGTGGGACCCCAGGGGGGGATGTTGTTTCATGGTTTCATAGTAGGTAGGGTTGGAAGGGACCTAAGCAGATCATCAAGTCCAACCCCCTGCCATGGGCAGGAGTGAGTGATGGGGTCAAACAACCCTGGCTAGGTGATTATCTAGCTTCCTTTTGAGGACCCCCAGGGTAGGAGCCAGCACCACTTCCCTTGAAAGTTGGTTCCAGATCCTAGCTGTCCTGACAGTGAAGTAGTGCCTTCTAATGTCCAGCCTGAACCTACTTTCAATCAGCTTGTGGCCATTATTACTTATTACTCTGGGAGGTGCTCAAGGGAACAGGGATTCTCCCATTCCCTGCTGGTCCCCCCTGGTAAGTTTATAGACAGCCACCAGATCCTTTTGACCTTCTCTTCTGGAGGCTGAACAGGTTCAGGTCCTGTAGCCTTTCCTCGTAGGGCCTGCCCTGCTGCCCCCGACCATGTGAGTGGCCTCCTCTGGACCCTCTCTATGCTGGACGTCATGAGGGCCAGCTTCAATGAGGTAAGGAGACTAGTCGGGGAGGCACTAAGGTCCAAGAGGGGAAAGGAATCGGGGGTTCAAGAAGAGTGGTCGTTACTTAAGGAGACAATCCTCCAAGCCCATAGGGAGGTAATCCCAATGTAGATCAAAGGCGGTAGAAGGGCGCAAAAGCCCCCATGGCTCACCAAAAGCACACGGGGATGTCTCCTAGGTAAAAGGGAGGCATATACCCTATGGAAGGGAGGGGCTATCACCAGGAAGGAGTATACTGCAGTTGCTTGGGGATGCAGGGGGGCAGTGAGGAAGGCCAAGGCAGAGATGGGACTGGAACTAGTTTCCTGGATCAAGGACAACAAGAAATCCTTTTTAAAATACATGGGGGGCAAAAAGAAGGTACCGGGTAACATGGGGCCCTGCAAAACATGCTAGGAAGTTTGGTCATCATACCAGATGAATAAGCTAACCGATTTAACAATTTCTTTCCCTCCATTTTTCTGAGCAGGGACCGGGTCACCACCCCGGCACCAGGACCTCCATAGGCCCCAAAAGAATTGCACCCAGACCTAGGGTTAGTGAGGATCTAGTCAGGGAAATTCTGGAGGGACTGGATGTATTTATATCAGCTGCTCTGGGTGACCTCCACCTGCAAGTGCTGAGGGAATTGGCTGCGGTCATTGCGGGACCTCCGGCACGGCTGTACGAGCACTCGTGGTGCTCTGGTGTGGTGCCAAAGGACTGGAAAAGGGCCAGCGTGGTTCCCATCTTCAAAAAAGGGAGGAAGGAAAACCAAGGAAAGTATAGGCCAGTTAGTCTTACCTCAGTCCTGGGGAAGCTCTTTGAGAGAATTATTCTGGCGCATGTCCACGAGGGGCCAGCAGGGGATATTATGCTTAGGGGCAACCGACACGGGTTCATTAGCGGCAGGTCCTGTCAGACCAACCTGGTGGCCTTCTACGACCAGGTCATCAAATCCTTAGACACGGGGGTAGCAGTGGACATCGTCTTCCTGGACTTGGGTGACAGTGACCACGAGCTGATCACCTTCACCATCCGCCGTAAAGCTGGCAAGTCAGTCAGCAACACAGAAGTCCTTGACTTCAGAAAAGCCGACTTTGACAAGCTCAAGAGGCTTGTCGGTCAGGCCCTCAGGGACCATGACCCCAGGGAGATGGGAGTTCGAGAAGAGTGGTTGCTTCTCAAGGAAGCGATCCTCAGTGCACAAGCTAAATCTATTCCAACATGGAGGAAAGGCAGCAAGAAGGCACAGCAGCCCCCCTGGCTCTCCAGAGACCTAGCGGACCTACAGTGGCTAAAAAGGAAAGCCTACAAAGTATGGAGGATGGGATTCACCTCCAAGGAGGATTACTCCGCGCTGGTGCAGTCCTCCAGGGACCAAACCAGGAAAGCCAAGGCTGCAACTGAACTCCAACTAGCTTCAGGCATCAAGGACAACAAAAAGTCCTTTGTCAGATATGTGGGAGCCAGAGGAAAAGCAAGGGCAATGTTGGACCCCTGCTAAACCAGATGGGGCAACTGACAACTGACGCCCAGGAAAAAGCCAACCTATTAAACAGGTACTTTGCGTCAGTCGTTCATCAGTCACACGGGATGCCCATGCCTGCTATGGGACATGGACATCTGGGTGAGGGGGATCCCCTACCCTCCATAAATGCTGACCTCATGAAGGAACACCTTGAGAAGCTGGATACCTTCAAGTCAGCCGGCCCTGACAATCTGCACCCCAGGGTACTCAAGGAGCTGGCGAGCGTCATAGCCCAGCCTCTGGCACGGGTCTTTGAAAACTCCTGGCGCTCTGGTGTCGTGCCCGAAGACTGGAAGAAGGCCAATGTGGTGCCGATCTTCAAGAAAGGGAGGAGAGTGGATCCGGCTAACTACAGGCCCATTAGCCTGACTTCTATCCTGGGGAAGAGCTTAGAAAAGTTTATTAAGGAGGCCATCCTTGAGGGACTGGCCTAGGCTAACATCCTAAGGGATAGCCAGCACAGGTTTGTTGCGGGTAGGTCTTGTTTGACCAATCTCATTTCCTTCTATGACCAGGTGACCTATCACCTGGACAAGGGAGAAGAGATTGATGTCATATATCTTGACTTCAAAAAAGCTTTTGATCTGGTATCCCATGATCACCTCTTGGCCAAACTGGCCAGTTGTGGCCTTGGCTCCACCACGATCCGCTGGCTGGGAAATTGGCTTCGTGGTCGGACCCAGAGGGTTGTGATTGATGGCAGTCACTCATCGTGGTGCCCTGTGACCAGTGGGGTCCCTCAAGGCTCTGTCCTGGGACCCATCCTGTTCAACATCTTCATTAACCATGTGGACATTGGAGTCAGGAGTGGACTGGCCAAGTTCGCCGATGACACCAAACTTTGGGGCAAAGCATCCACGCCAGAGGACAGGCAGGTGATCCAGGCTGACCTGGACAAGCTCAGCAAATGGGCAGACGAGACCCTCATGGTGTTTAACACCGAAAAATGCAAGGTTCTCCACCTTGGGAGGAAAAACCTGCAGCACCCTTATAGGCTCGGCAGTGCTATGTTGGTTAGCACTACAGAAGAAAGAGACTTGGGGGTCATCATTGACCACAAGATGAACATGAGCCTCCAATGTGATGCTGCGGCTAGGAAAGCGACCAAAACTCTGGCGTGCATCCATAGATGCTTCTCGAGCAAATCCCGGGACGTCATTCTCCCCTTGTACTCGGCCTTGGTGAGGCTGCAGCTGGAGTACTGCGTCCAGTTTTGGGCTCCACAATTCAAAAAGGATGTGGAGAAGCTTGAGAGAGTCCAGAGGAGAGCCACGTGCATGATCAGAGGTCAGGAAACAGATCTTACGATGACAGGCTGAGAGCCATGGGACTCTTTAGCCTGGAAAAGCGCAGGCTCAGGGGTGATCTGATGGCCACCTATAAGTTTATCAGGGGTGACCACCAGGATCTGCGGGAATGTTTGTTCACCAGAGCGCCCCAAGGGATGATGAGGTCGAACGGTCACAAACTCCTGCAAGACTGTTTCAAGCTGGACATAAGGAAGAATTTCTTTACTGTCCGAGCCCCCAAGGTCTGGAGCAGTCTGCCAGCGGAGGTGGTTCAAGCACCTACATTGAACACCTTCAAGAGTAAATTGGATGCTTATCTTGCTGGGATCCTATGACCCCAGCTGACTTCCTGCCCTTTGGGCAGGGGGCTGGACTCAATGATCTCCCGAGGTCCCTTCCAGCCCTAATGTCTATGAAATGTCCATGACTTTTGGAAGGCCTTTGACACTGTCTCTCACCTACGTTAAAAAACATAGGGACTGCGGCATTTGTGACACCTGTAGTCAAATGGGTCACCCACTGGCGGGAGGGCCGCACCCCGAGAGTGGTGGTGGACGGGTCATTTTCAACCTGGAGGGATGTTGGCAGTGGGGTCCCCCAGGGCTTGGGCCTCAGTCCTACACTGTTCAACTTCTTCATCAGGGACTTGGATGAGGGGGTAAAAAGCACCTGTTGAAATTTGCTGATGACACTAAGATGTGGGGGGAAGTGGGCATGCTAGAAGGGGGGAATAGGCTACAATCAGACCTAGGCAGGTTACAAGGGTGGGGGGATGAGAACAGGATGGGTTTCAACACTGACAAGTGCAAGGTGCTGCATCTAGGGTGGGTCCTCTGGACCTTCTCCATGTTGTCCACATCCCTCCTGAAGTGCGGTGCCCAGAACTGGACGCAGTACTCCAGCTGCGGCCTGACCAGTGCTGCATAGAGGGGGAGGATCACCTCCCTGGACCTGCTCGAGATGCATCTGTGGATGCAGGACAAGGTGCAGTTAGCATTAATGACCGAGTCCTCACATTGGTGGCCCATCTTCATCTTGACATCAATAATGACTCCAAGATCATTTTCTGCCTCTGCACTGATGAGAAGGCAGTTCCCCAGCCTGTAGGTATGGTGCTGGTTCTTCCTTCCCAGGTGCAGTACCTTGCACTTGTCAGTATTCAATTCCATCTTGTTCTCATCCTCCCACCCCTGTAACCTGTCCAGATCCAACTGTAGCCTGTCCCTCCCTTCTAGCATGCCCACCTCTCCCCACGTCTTAGTGTCATCCATGAATTTGAACAAGGTGCTTTTCACCCCCTCGTCCAAGTCACTGATTAAGATGTTGAACAGTGCAGGCCCGAGGACCGAGCCCTGGGCAACTCCACTGCCCACATCCCTCCAGGTGAAAAATGACCTGTCCACCACCACTCTCTGGGTGCAGCCCTCCAGCCAATTGGCGACCCATCTGACTGTGGAGGCACTGACACCACAGTTGCCTAATTTTTTAATGATAATGGGGTGAGAGACAGTGTCAAAGGCCTTCCTAAAGTCCAGAAAGACTACGTCCACTGAGACACTTGCATCCAAGGATTTGTTGAGCTGGCCATAGAAAGCCACCAGGTTGGTCTGACAGGACCTGCCCTGATGAACCAGTTTTGGTTGCCCCTAAGTATAATCTCCCCTGCTTGCCGCTCGCTGGATAATTTTCTCAAACATCTTCCCTAGGACCAAGGTAAGACTAACAGGCCTATAGTTTCCTGGGTCCTCCTTCCTCCCTTTTTTGAAAATGGGGACCACATTGGCCATTTTCCAGTCCGCTGGCACCTAGCCAGAGCACCACGAGTGCTCGTAAAACCGTGCCAGGGGTCCCGCAATGACCTGTGCCAATTCACTCAGCAGCCTGGGGTGGAGAGCATTCGGACCTGCTGATCTGAACATGTCCAACCCCACCAGAAGTTCCCTGACTAGGTCCTTTCTGACCCTAGGCCTGGCGGTGCCCCTCCTGAGCCCTTCCGGAATCCCAGGGTGGGGCATGTCCCGGTCCCTCCTGAGAAAAATGGAGGCAAAGAATTTGTTAGAGGTCAGCTTTGTCATCTGGTGCAACCACCAGATTGCCAAGTATGTCCTGCAGGGGCTCAACTTTACCTAGTGCTTTATTTTTTACTCACTATGTATTTTAAAAAGGACTGCTTGTTATCTTTGACCCTGGTCACTTGTCCTAGTCATGTATCTGCCTTAGCCTTCCTAAGAACCCCCTACAGTCTCAAGCAATGGAGGTATAAACCTCCTTGAATGAGAGTAATGTTAGCAAACCTGGGAAGAATCCTGGCCTGGGATTGGGTGAGAGGTCTTATTTAAAAAGAGAGCGCAGTTTTTCCTGGGGAGGAGAACAAAGGGAAGAGACAGGGAGAGAGAGAGTCTGGAGCCAGGAAAAGGACCTTACCACAGCCGTCCCTCAGAGAGCCCCTGTGCGAGCCCTGTAGAGGTGGCAGCAAGAGGCTACATGGGAGAGAAACACAGTGTCCTTTCTTCCTCTCTTCCCCCTCGAAGCCCTGCTGGGGCAGGCACAAAAGAGGACCTGCCTGTCAGGAGACCCCAAGTCAGGGAAGACCCTCCTGTGAGCCCTGTGTGGCTGGCTGAGCACAGGAGGGGACGGGGGCGCAGGACCAGGAGGAGACTGCTGGAGACTGCCCTGGTTTTCCCTGTGACTGCAAAGGCACCGGGGAGGGGCAGGCTCAGCTTGCCAGAGGGAGCAGGGGACTGCTTCAGCCCACCAGCAGCCCTAGGGGCAGGCAGGGCCCCGGGAGGGGGCCACATGTGCTGGGTGCTGTGAGGCTGTGCTGGGCAGGGGAACTGCTGCAGACTGCAGCCCAGACACTGCTCCCTGCTCTGCTAGGGGAGGAAGGGCAGGGCAGGAATAAGCTCTCTTGCAAGGACCGCAGGGGAGGAGCCACTGCCTGCTGCACTGAGACCCTGGGAACTCCTGTGAGGGATGCCAGTAGCAGGGAGTGCCCACGGCTCCTGTGCCACGGACACAGACACAGTCCTACTGCCTTAGACACCAAGCAGAGGGGCAATGGATACAGGGACCTCATAGTTACCCCGGAGCATGCAAGTTATAAAATAAGTGTGTAAATAAACTCTTGATGGTTT